>NC_084557.2:27098191-27330691 GCF_033978685.3 Nerophis lumbriciformis | reverse complement strand
GCCATCTCTCCACCTGCATCCAACAGTCTACCAGTGCATCTGACCACTGATTGGTCAGATGTTGCCTGCTGTCAATCATTGCAGCAATGCCTGCGGTGTCATATTACCAGTCTCTCTTTTTTTCACCTGCCTCGGGCTGACTTGGTGCTCTATGCACACACGCCTCGCAGCAGCAATGCACGTTCTTTGCACATTTGCAGAGAATGCGCCCCTATGTATGCGCATAATGGAGCCCACCATGGATCGCGGGGACTTGCGCGCACGTGTGTTCTATGTGTAAGGGAGGGCCGGCCCTGGGTGCCAGTAAAGGCAAACAAAGATGTAAATTACCATAAATATGCAACATATTGTGACCTAACAATGCAGCTTCGAAAGTGGTGCACACATCTCGCTGATAGTTGCTAAGTAAAATACTGCTATAAGCACCAATAAGTCAGCAACAATACTTTAAATCAGGGGTCCCCAAACTACGGCCCGCGGGCCAGATACGGCCCGCCAGCGTCCATAATCTGGCCCGCGCGTAGTCCAGAGTAAAAAAAAAAAAAAAAATGAACTATTTTTTTTTTAATATATTTTTTTTATCTGTCCTTTTTCGCCTATCCTTCAATCCATTTTCTACCGCTTGTTACTGGGTCTCCTAGGCCAGGGGTCGGCAACCCGCGGCTCCGGAGCCACATGCGGCTCTTTGATCACTCTGATGCGGCTCAGCTGCATACTTGCCAACCCCCCCGATTTTTCCGGGAGGTTTCCGGATTTCAGTGCCTCTCCCAAAAATCTCCCGGGGCAAACATTCTCCGATTTTCACCCGGACAACAATATTGAGGGCGTGCCGTGACGTAACGTCCTCTACAACATGTCGCCGCGTCCGCTTTTACACCATGCTATCTGCGTGCCGACCCGGTCACATGTAGTATGCGGCCTCTGCTTAAACACGTAAATGACTGCAACGCATACTTGGTCAACAGCCATACAGGTTACACTGAGGGTTGTGATATAAACAACTTTAACACTCTTATTAATATGCGCCACACTGTGAACCCACACCAAACAAGAATGACAAACACATTTCGGGAGAACATCCGCACTGTAACACAACAAACACAACAGAACAAATACCCAGAATTCCATGTATCCCTAACTCTTCCGGGCTACATTATACACCCCCGCTACCACCAAACCCCGCCCCCCCCGACCGCCGCACGGTCGAGGTATATATATATATATATATATATGTCTTAATAAGGTTATCCAAAAAATAGTGCTCGATACCGTAGTAGAGCGCAATATATGTATGTGTGGGAAAAAAAATCACAAGACTATTTCATCTCTACAGGCCTGTTTCATGAGGGGGGGTACCCTCAATCATCAGGAGATTTTAATGGGAGCATTCGCATACCATGGTTTATATAGGGCACAGAGTGGGTGGGTACAGGCTGGTCTAGGGGCGTGGTGATTGGCTCATGTGTTACCTAGGAGGTGTTTCCGTCTATGGCGGCATGTTGTTACAATTTCGCTGCGCTTGTTGAGGGATGACAGGTCTGGACGGTAAATAATAAACAGTTTCTCTTTCAAGCATAGGTTGCATCTTTTATTACCACTATTGTAAGGTGTGCTGGATGCAAGAATTTGCCATGTTATTGAATATTCAACATTATTGTCTTTGAGGTCCCAAATGTGTTTGCTGAGTTCTGTGGTATTTCGCAGGTTTTTGTTCCTGAAAGAAGCCTTGTGATTGTTCCATCTGGTTTTGAATTCTCCCTCGGTTAATCCTACATATGTGTCGGATGTGTTAATGTCCTTGCGTATTACCTTAGATTGGTAGACAACTGATGTTTGTAAGCACCCCCCGTTGAGAGGGCAATCAGGTTTCTTTCGACAGTTACATCCTTTGTTGGTTTTGGAGTCGCTCTGTCTGGGGGCCGACGGCTCATTTGCAATTGTTTTGTTGTGGTTTGAGATGATTTGTCGTATATTGTTCATGCAGCTGTAGCTCAATTTAATGTTGTTCTTGTTGAATACTTTTCTTAGGGTGTTGTCTGTGGGAAAGTGTTTGTCAATCAGATTGAGGAATTTGTGTCCAATGTTCGTTGAGACGTTTTTGCTGTATGGGGGGTTGTATCAGATGATGTCGTTTCGTTTTCTGTTATTTTTTGGCTGGTTTCCTGGCGTGGGTTCATAGGTGAGGGTGAAATTGTATCCGCTTTCATCAAGGGCTTTTTGGTACGGGGGGGGTTGCTTGGTCAAATTCAGCTTTGCTAGATGACAGCATCGATTGCCTTTTATTGATTCCGGTAGGTATTCTTTTCGTGGTGGTGGGTGGGTGGTTGCTGTCATGGTGCACGTATTGGAGTGTTGTGTTGGGTTTCGTGAATGGTTGGTAGCTGTTATTTCTCAGGTTGAAAGTGACGTCAAGGAAGTTGACGGTTTGCTTGTTGGCTTCAATCGTGATCCGTAGGCCGTTCTCTTTGAAAATTTGGCATATGCGCTTCTTGGTATTCTCGCTGCTCCTTGGCGAGGCGCGACACACTGCCAGTCCGTCATCACGGTAAATACCAAGGTTCAGATTGAGGCTAGCGAGCTGGGAGAGGAGGAAACTCCCAACGAGTTCACACATTTCTGCTCCGTCAAAACTTCCCATAGTGACATCAAATGTTGCATTGTTCTTTTTTTGCCATGGTGTACTGTTGTGGATGAGAATGGAGTTTTTTGCGTGGATGATGTTGTTTCTTTCGTTGCCTGTGATTGAGTCATAGTCTGAGGCGAAGTCTAGTGCTTGAGTCAGTAGGTCTTGCGTGATGGAAGGGTAAAATTCCTCGATATCAAAGGAGATAAAGTTGTGCTGTTGTTTGTCTTGGATGTTGTTGAACCATTTGATTACTGCTGCTGTATTTCTCCATTGGTTGAGTGGTGTTTTGTCCTTGATTTTTGTGTTGACTCTGTCCAGGATTATTTTGCTGATTTTTCCTATTTCAGATTTAGTTGGGTTTATTAGTCGGCATGTTGGGTTATTTGCGAAGTTGGGTTTGTGGTCCTTCAATGTGATGAAGGCTTCCTTGTTGTCTACCAATCTAAGTAAATGCAATGCATACTTGACCAACAGCCATACAGGTCACACTGAGGGTGGCCGTATAAACAACTTTAACACTGTTACAAATATGCGCCACACTGTGAACCCACACCGAACAAGAATGACAAACACATTTCGGGAGAACATCCGCACCGTAACACAACATAACCACAACAGAACAAATACCCAGAATCCCTTGCAGCAATAACTCTTCCAGGACGCTACAATATACACCCCCCGCCCCCTCATGCTTTAATTGTCATAGATGTTAGGTGATATTTTTTTTACCTAAATAAATGTTTCTGATTTTCTGTACTTTACATGTTGCACAAGTTAATGGCATTCATATCTCTGCATGACAATGTTCTCTAACTACGTATTAATAATATGTAATATCCAGCCAGTTAAACATTCTGTAAATGCAGACTGTCAATCAGAACAGGTTATAAAATAATATACCATAACAATGGTAATAGTGTATAGTGAACTATAATTACCTGATGTGGGCTGCGGAGAGCAGTGGCAGGCATGCCTACAGTATTAAACCTCGCCTCAGTGGTAGCTAAGAAGAAGACAAGATTGTTCAAAGACAACCTTCCTCTTTCATATTGCCGCTGCCATTGCAATAAACTTTAATTTCAATCCGCCCAAAAACATTTATTTAGGTAGAAATATAACAGAATAACAGAATAGCATGAGAGATGATTTTTTGTTGTTTTATTAGTTAGACTGTATGTGAAGCGTGGCGCAATTATTGTAAAGCTGCATGTGATTGGTATGAGAAAAGACTTGACATGTTTTGATGAAAATCTCTAATAAAAGTGACTTTAGACTTTCTCTGTACTGTCTTTGTTTCTGCTGAGCTTGTATTCCATCTTACTAAAGCAGTTCGAGTAAAAATATAAATTTTATGCTATTAATGCACTCAACTGTACATCTAAACACGGACGTGTGCTCCTACTATCTACAAGCAGCAAAGGCGCCAACAGCGTTTGATCCAATGATGTCGTCACACGGCGATTGAAGGTAAACCTGTCTTGTCCGGATAACGACTTTCCATGGCTTTGGACCTGGGATTTCCATGAGGTCCCCCTTTCTTTGTGCAGTTCGGTGAGCTATTTTCGAGCTTGTGGCTCAACAGTAACTAGAAGCCATTACACAATTCCCCAAGCTACGGAACGGGCCGAGAGGTCAAAAACGTTAATAGCGCATTAAAAAAATGATCGCTGTTCAAGGAACTTTTAGTTAACGCATTATCGCGTTAACTTTGACAGCCCTCCTATATATACACAGTATATGTGTGTGTATATATGTATGCATATATATGTATAAATATGTGTATATGTATACAGAAGAAAAACAGAAATGAAAAAATGTTTGCTAATTTATTTACTTTTTAAAAAGTAGTAGTAGTCAGAACCTTTGCTCAATACTTTATTGATGCACCTTTGGCAGTAATTACAGCGTCAAGTCTTTTTGAATACGATGCCACAAGCTTGGCATTCCTCTTTGGACAGTTCCGCCCATTCCTCTTTACATCACCTCTCAAGCTCCATCAGGTTGGATGGGAAGTGTTGGTTTTCAACCAGGATGTCTCTGTACATTGCTGCATTCATCTTAGTCTAGTCAGGGAGGCGACCAAGAATCCAATGGTCACGCTGTCAGAGCTACAGCATTCCTCTGTGGAGAGGAGAATCTTACAGAAGGACAACCATTTCTGCAGCAATCCACTAATCAGGCCTGTATGGTATAGTGGCCGGACGGAAACCATTTCTTCGTAAAAAAAAGTTTGCCAAAACGCACCTGAAAGACTTTCAGACCATGAGAAAAAAAAAAAATCTGGTCTGATGAGACAAAGCTTGAACTCTTTGGTGTGAATGCCAGGTGTCATTTTTGGAGGAAACCAGGCACCACTCATCACCATACAGGCCAATAACATCATTACACTGAAGAATGGTGGTGGCAGAATCATGCTGTGGGGATGGTTTTTAGCGACAGGGACTGGGAGACTAGTCAGGATAGAGGGAAATATGAATGCAGCAATGTACAGAGACATCCAAGATGAAACCAAACACTTCCCATCCAATCTGAGGGAGCTTGAGAGGTGCTGCAAAAAGGAATTGGCAAAGAGGAATGGGCGCAACTGCCTAAAGATAGGTGTCCCAAGCGTGTGGCATCGTATTCAAAAAGACTTGAGGCTATTTTTGCTGCCAAAGGTGCATCAACAAAGTATTGAGCAAAGGCTGTGAATACTTGTGTACATGTTTTGTTTTTTTTAATAAATGTGTAACTTGTTTTTGTTTACTTTCCCACATTGTCATTATGGGATATTGTCCATAGAATTTTGAGGACAAAAATTAATTTATTCCATTTTGGGATAAGGCTGTAACATAACAAAATGTGGAAAAAAAGTGAAGTGCTGTGAATACTTTCGGGATGCATTGTATGCTGACAGGAAAATAGCAAGTTACTCTCACAAATTGTAAGGCAATATGAGGTGTCCACAGAAGTATGAAATCCGCACAAACCAGTTACACATAAGCACACAGTAGCAATGAATGAATGGATGTCAGTCTCCTGAAAGTAGCTGCTCCCAGCATTCATAATACAGCTCATAAATCATCAGTAGTGACCCATTGAGTGTGAAACTTCTCTCAACATGGTCACGTTAAAAAAAAGGTCTGCTTCTGTCCTAATTTATATTGTGTTGATCTCACACTATTTTATCTATAGCTATTATTTATTCACAGGATGACATAGGAACATTTAAGAAAATCTAATCAATCTACCTAAAATTATAAATAGAAGTAATATATTGTTCAACAATATGAAAAATAATGACATAAAAGTGTACAATTCAGTAGCTCATTATTACCACATCACTGCCCCCTTGTGGTAAGGCATGGCACCACCCTTGTGTAATAATTTTGAGCATCCTCCAGGCTGCTCCCATAAAGAGCTATTTCCTAGAAGATGTCAGCTGATATGCCGCAACATAAGTGTCTCTGAATTTCTCGCAGGATAAATAAAACTTTAAATTTAGTAAGGCTTTCACTCATCCAGGTTACAATAATATATTGTAAAAAAAACCACAAAAAAAAACAAAGAAGCAGGTATCAGAACAAAATCCAAAGACATAAGTGTGTGTTTTAAGATACAAAGAGTAGTATGGATCTTTTATTTTTTTTAAATAATACAAAATGCAATAAAAACCGGATGCTGCTGTAATACCATAAACGGTGACACCTTCAAAGATTACAATTGTTAAAATTATTGAATTGACTCGAGTGTAAACGTAGACAAAGAATATATTACGTATTATGTTATGTTTACTTTTGAATTTTACCCCTTACCTGAGGTTGGTAATAGCATACATTGATTTTAGTTGAGTATATTGACATGCAGGTGTACATACAAATCAAAAGCAAACATTATTACATGCATTAAAAAGGGCTGTACTTACCCTTCTAGTTGTGCATGGAGCTGTTCTTTGCGGCACGGTATCGCACTCCTATCAGAGATAAGAAAAATAGGTTGCATAATACACAAACACGAAGGGGGGGAAAAAATACACATCTTCAACTCATTCCATGTAACATTAACTCATCAGAACCTAGACCCACTTTTACTTTGATGGACGGTATACCACAGGTCAAGTGGAACACATAGAACACATTTAGATCTGTAATGCAGCATTCATGGTAAATGCATGCTTTCTTGAAATATTGTAACAAACGCACCCACATACTCCAGGTGTCGTTGCCACCACGCTATTTAAAGAGTCACAGGTGACCCCGAAAGGGATAAACGGTAGAAAATGGATGGATGGATGGAAGGTAGGACCTGATATTCAGCTGGGATCTTAATAAACTATAAATAAACAAAATATGTACTCTGTGTCCTTCAGCCACAACACAAGGCTTATTTTTAATACAACACAAATTAATCAAATAAATAACAAGGCCTTCTATGCTGGCCTAACATAACCAGAAATCATGATCATAATTAAAGATAAAAAATAGTTTTTAATTTACTTTTCCTAAATATCTTAAAGTATTCACATTCTCTCTTTATGCATGCTTGCCAACCTTGAGACCTCCGATTTCGGGAGGTGGGGAGGTGGGGGGGTCAGGGGCGTGGTCGGGGGTGCGACGGGGGCGTGGTTGAGGGGGGAGGAGTTTATTGACAGCTAGAATTCACCAAGTCAAGTATTTCATACATATACATACATACATACATACATCTACATCCTGAAAATATGCAAACAAAACTGTTTAGATAATTGATACTTCAAACTTGCATAAATAAATCTTAAGGAATATAACATAATTTGGCTTCTGAGAGCTTCAAAATGTAATGAATAAAATGCTAAAGTTGTTGATAAACAAGCAATTATTTTAATAATTAAATATGGTCATTTTAATGAATTATTATGATCATTTAAAATTAATTATTTCCAATATGTTTATTTTAATGTATAATTCTATGGCTGGATGTAATAAGGAGTCAGAAAAAATACAAATAAAAATACAATTAATTTTGAAGTTTTTAGCAAAATATAGTAAAAATGTATTTAGTTTTTTTTCTTAAATTAATAAATATATTTATTTTAAGGTAAGATAAACATAATACAATTTATCTCTAGTCTGGATGATTTAGTTCTTGTCACCCTGTTGTCCTCCCGTCATAAAAAAAAGGCTGTTCTCACTCAGGTCCGCATGGAGCTGGAGGGGGCGTGGCCTCCAGCTCCGGCTGAAAATCGGGAGATTTTCGGGAGAATATTTGTCCCGGGAGGTTTTCGGGAGAGGCGCTGAATTTCGGGAGTCTCCCGGAAAATTCGGGAGGGTTGGCAAGTATGTCTTCATGTCATATTATGCTTGTTCCAGTGCTGTTATTAGTTTTAGTTTGTATCCAATCAGAATTCAGCTAGCTTATGTTGCCATTGTATGCGAAATCTGCCAGAGGCCTTCCGAATCAACAATGAGGGCGTCTGTGCACTGTCAGTGAACGGGCACATACAGTCGATAGACAGTTGCGATAGCCAATCAGATCAAGAGTTGTTGTCAGTAAGGCCTTCTAGATGGTCTTAAGTTGAGCATGACATTTACGCGTCCTGTGATTGGATACTCACCGGGACCGTTAGCGGATTAATTAGAGAACACACAGAGTTGAGAGACAGTTGCGATAGCCAATCAGATCACAAGTTGTTGACAGTAGCTTATCCAAGTAGCCTGATGTCAACGAGACTGTGTTTGGATACTCACTTGTCATTCCAAAGTGAGTATCCGTTCACAAGTTTCAATTTAGCAGGAAGTGTTGCGCCGTAGCCAGACCGGGATAGCAGAGAAGGAGAACAAAACATTGATTAGGTGGCAGATATATATTTGCAAGGCCATTTTGAAGAAGGATATTTAAAGAGAAACTACATCTTGTGAGACGATGTTGGCCAACTTCGGAAGCTAGCTCAGCGGTTCTGGCGATGAAACGGGGAAATGCTCGCCATTTCCACTCGAATCAGCCGACGACGAAGGGTACCACTGGCTTATACGGCGTCGAATAGTAAGTTCAAATATTTTATTTTTTCACTTTTAATGTTTTTTGCAATTTTAATTTTGACAGTACCACAAGATATGTTTTAATTGCTGATACGTTTTGATTTTTAAATGCGCCAGAAAACTAGCCGTTTGTACACTGTTGAGGTGATTCAATGCACAGTAGGGTGTAAATGTGTTTCTGTATGGTATTTCTCCAGCAATGGTCATGTGGTGATATAAATTATGGTATTTTGAGAGGTAATCATTGAAGTCGGATATCACTGAAGGTCTAGGTGGGAAACGCAAGGCCCGCCACTGCGTCGTAGCCATGTTTTCGTGGCCGGGAGACAGCCATAGCAATGACACTTGGAGGATCTTCTGGGCTACTGGTGAGTGCTGTAACCTACAGTAGAACACACTCAAGGCTACTATATTGAAACAAATGTAAAATTGACTATATTGGTGTTGTTTGATGTCTAGAGGGCTCTAATACGGTTTATAAAAAACATATTTAAAAAGGTCAAACAGTTTTAATGCTCAAACTTTGAAAATATTTGATTTATTAAGAATAAGAATCCATCTATCCATTTGCCACCGCTTGTTCCTTTTGGGGGAGCGGGGGTGGCTGGAGCCTATCCCAGCTGCATTTGGGCAGGGTACACCCTGGACAAGTCACTATCTTATTGCAGGTCAAACACAGATAGACAGACAACTTCCAGTGTGAACATGCACCTATCCCCAGGTGCATGTTTTTGGAAGTGGGGGGGGAAGCAGGAATACCCGGAGGGAACCCATCGCAGTCACGGGGAGAACATGCAAACTCCACACAGAAAGACCCCGAGCCCAGGAATCGAACCCAGGACCTTTGTATTGCGAGGCACCAGCACTAACCTCTGTACTGCCTAAGAATCAGAATAATACATTAAAAAAAATATATTTTTTACAGAGCTCCCAGGAGATAAAATTAAATCAATAACATTCAAGGGACAAACTGGCCACCACTGTTATATTTCTCTGATTGTTCTACTTATTCAGAAAAATAACTTTACAGCTGTTTTAAAGATTGCTAAAAAAAAAAAAATGGTGTCAGTACAAGTGTTACACAAAGTTCCTTGCAAGCTAACACTTCCACTGTACTTTTGAGTAGAGGAGATAGTGACATTGTGTATTACAGTTACCGGTAGTCAGTCCTGGGCAATTATTTTGACTCGGGGGCCAAATTTAGAGAAAAAAAATGTGTCTGGGGGCCGGTATATCTATTTTTAGGAACACTAATACAAAACCTCACAATAATGTCTGATTGAATGCTAAAAAGCGTTATGACAGACCGCCTTAAAAAACGGAATGGAATTTTACAGTTTTTTTACTGAATGAGACACCCAGAAAGTACATGAAAATAAAGAATGTGGGATTTACAATATTAACTATGAACGATAAAACACTGAATATTGACAACATATGAACGTCACACCCCGTCTCGATTGACATATTTTACAATTAGCGAAACGCAAAAAAATACAACAAACAGAGTGAAATATGAACACTAAGGGTAAAAAAAAAAAAACACCACCTACAATCTGATATATCTGATATAGCACTAAGCTTTAGAACTTTGTTGTAAAATCTCCTTCCGCGTCTGTCCCTGACACCCGCATTTCAGGCTGGCCGCTCCGGAAATACTCTGTGGAAACAAACCACGTCCACACTGCTTGGTGCCTGGTCTGAGGTGCTGTGACTTAGATTACCATAGTAACTAGTAGTGATGGGTCCGGCAACACTGATGCATCGGCGCATGCGTCGAGCTCATAGAGCAAAACCCTGTGTCGGTGCGCGTACCGCTTTTAGAAAGTCACGTGACCGATCATGAGCTGTTTCGGTCACGTGACCGATACGCGAACTGTGTCGAACTGACGCCTGCGCGCCAAACTGTGTTTATAAGGAAGCGCATCTGTCAACGAGATGCTGCTGCCAACAGAATCGCCGTACTTCTGTCGTTGGTCATTTGTAATTTATCGTCGTCGGAGATCATGGAGCAGCCTCAGGCAAAAAGAAAGATTTCCGCCGTGTGGGAATATTTTGATCATATATCGGAAAAAAAGGTATTTGTGTTCATTTCCTTGTCGTTTCATCCTGTCCTCTCAAAGTGTCCACTTGATCTATTAAAATTCAAAATGATTCTTAGTTTACTATTCATATTTTCTGCAGGTTAAATGTCGCATTTGTACGGCAGAATTGTCGTACATTAACAAATCCACCTCCTCAATGCTGAGGCACTATAGGGCCAGGCATGAAAATGAAGTTCCAGAGACACCCAGGATAATAACTAAGAGAAATCGTCTAAAATGTAATACGTTGGAAAAACTGTCTTTTTTTTTTTTTTTTATAAAAATGTGTAAAAAAAAAAAAAATTAATAATTTCCCAGTCCACAAGCATCCTCATGCACAACATGTTCTCTTAGATTTCCATGTTATGATACATGTTCACATTATTTGACTATCTAAAAAAGATAAAAATATATTTTTATTTAAATGAAGATATGAAATAATCCTAAATGAAATACAATGACTTGGTTTATATTATTGTATATACTTGGTCATAAAATCAGTGTCAGTTGAGTCGGTCCATAGGTTGCCTGTAGGGATTTTTAATGTCCAGCAGATGTCAGTATTTAGTGACACAGTATCGACACAGTATCAATACAGTTTTGCAATGTGTCGAAACGCTTCATGACGCCTCATCAACCCATCACTAGTAACTAGTATATCATGCAAAAGATTCCAACCTGTCATGAAGTAGTGGTGACGAACCCCAAGATGTAGAGATGGCGGGCTTGGTGCGGGAAAACATGATTTTAATGTCCCAAAAAAAATGCAAGGAAAACACGAACCAGAAACCAGGAAACAGGCAAACTTGAGACAGCAAACAGAAACCAGGAAACAGCAAGAACTGGAGACAGCAAACAGTCGAAAGCGTTCAGCATACAGGAACAGCTCACAGTCCACAGCATACAGCTAGTAATACTCCAGCACTGACTGGAGGGAGAGGAAGGTATAAATAGGAGCCTGATTGGCAATTGCCACCAGGTGTGCCAGACTGCCAATCAGGTACAGGTGAGGGAAACAAGCGCACAGGGAGACATGCAGGAAAAGGAACCAAAATAAAAGCGCTGACAGGAAATAAAACAAACACAGAGAAAAACCCAAAACATAACCAAACTGTCAGTGAGAATCCTGACACAACCAGTGAAATACTTTGTATAGTTCAAGACTTATGGTAATTTGAAAACATCACTGCACATCATAATGGCAGCTACAGTTTTCATCTTAAAGAGCTAAACAAATTATTTGGGAATGTCCGGCGGGCCAGATTGAAAAGCTTAAAGGGCATGTGGCCCCCAGGCCTTAATTTGCCCAGATCTGGAGTGAATGATGATAATGTACACAACGGCAAAATGAGTTTAGCCGAGGTAAATAGGAAAGGTAACCTCACTGGAGTTTGATAAGAAAAACCACAGGATGGCCCTGGGTTTTTAGATGAAAATCAGGTGTTAAGCATGCATGTCGTTTTACTTAAAAGTAAATGTGTACAGTGTTTAGTGGTCAAGGCGAGTACAGGCATGTCAAAATAGCACAGACATTTCCACTAGCTGACAAGTTGTGCATCACCTTTTCAAAGAGAATATCACCACCTTTCAATTTTCTGGTAAATTCAGATTTGTTTGCTATGAGAGGAAATCCCTCTATGGCCATTTTTCAGATTGAAAAATACATTACCCCACAGGATGACATGGTGCACAACGTTGGTAGAAGACAACATATAACATATGGAAAACATTGTGGGCAATTACTGTACAGTAGTTGAGACACTTAAGAAGGCTCTCTAATATGTACACAGAAAAACCGCAAAATGCTTCGAGGGCTCCAAGAACTTCAGCAAAAAGAAATAAGCCACAAGATCTCATCTCGTGCGGTAGAAATGATTTTCAAAAACGTAAGGAATTATCCCCGAATTACACAAAAGAGCTATTCGGACCACAGCCATCAAGAAAACCTTTGGTAATGATAACACACTTTGCCGAATCGAACTGAGATCCTGTCTCAGTCTGCTTATATGACCCCAAGAACACCACACCCACCGTCAAAACATGGGAGGTGAAAACATTTTGCTTTGGAACGGTTTCTGTTTGCCACAGTGAGGGTACAGAAATAGTTTCTGTGGGACTGAAGAACGGGGCCATGTACTGTAGAATCTTAGATGAGAAGCTCCTGGCCTTAGTCAGAACACTGAAAATGCGGTGGGGCTACAGCATGACAATGTCCCAAAACATACAGGCAAGTTAACAAAGGAGGGTCTTAAGAACAAGCACACGTTAGAATGGCCTAGCCAGTCCTTTGACCAGGTGTATTTAGTTAAGAATGTTTCCTTAAGCGAAGGTCCAGAACATCATAATTCTGATATGGCTACAGCTATCGATTATTTTAGTTGTCGAGTAACTTACTGATTAGTTTGTTCAATTAATTGAGGTAAAAAACACAGGGAAAATACCGTATTTCCGGACTATAAGACGCACTTAAAATCCTTTTTTCCCCTCAAAACTCGACTGTGGCCTTATAACCTAATGTACGGAATAATTCTGGTTTTGCTTACCGACCTTGAAGCAATTTTATTTGGTACATGGTGTAATGATAAGTGTGACCAGTAGATGGCAGCCAAACATAATAGATATGTATAGACTGCAATATGATGGCAATATGATTTAAGTAAACAACACCAACATTTTATATGTTCTATTGAAAATATAGAACATTATACATCAAACTATACTATCAAAATGTTTTGACTTTGGTAAACTATGAAGCCGCACCGCTTGATGGTTTGTACTGTGCTTCAACATTCCAGTATTATTATGGCGTGTGTATAAGGTAAGACATATTATCTGGCGTTTTGTTTTGCAATATTATGCAAAAGCAACTTTTCTTACCATATGGTACCTGCTGATCTGTATTTGGGATTTGCATAAGTCCTGAAAATTGGCGCGTGTCTGCCTTTGTAGTTCATGACGATAACGTATTTGATAAGCTTCTTCTTTTTCTCTATCTTCTTGTTATGTGACATTCATCCGCCGCTGTTGCCATTTCTAATATAAAGTAGTGTAAAGTTCTTACTTATATCTGTCTGTAAACTTGCCATGAAAGCGCTAAAACATACCGGTGTAGTGAGTCTACATTATTCACCCAAGGAACTTTAGTTATTAAAGTTCCGGTCGGACGGTTTTTCACGGCACACATTTTCGGCATTGTTGTTGTTTCCGGATGAGGAGATGCTGCTCTGTTATTTAATAAGTAAAGTCTGAATGTCATTAAAACAGTTAGCTCCATCTTTTGACACTTCTTCCACTCCCGTCCTTGCGCGCTACACCGGTACATCAAAGATGACGGGGAGAAGACGCAACCGAAGGTGAGCCACGTAAATAAGACCGTCCACCAAACGGCGTATCCAGAAGCGACTGTCAGAAAGCGGCTTGAAGATGATCTGTAAAACATAATCTATGCAACATTTTGACCAAAGAATTACCATTACATGTTATGTAGACCACAAAGAAGTGTTTTACATTTAAAAAATAAAAAATTTTATAAAATGACTCCTTTAATCGCTGGTGCGCCTTATACGTGGAAAAAAGATCGAAAATAGACCATTTATCGGCAGTGCGTCTTATAATCCGGTGCACTCTATGGTCCGGAAAACACGGTAGTCGAAACATACAACGATTTTAATGTTTGCCAAAACCTTCATTCTTTTTTTCTAATAAATGTACATCATCAACACTGAAATTATACTTTTAACATGTGTGCATTAATTTAAAAACATTTTTTTTAGATATCCACTGTTCGCTGCCACACAAACCACAGCACACAAACACACCACCATTCACATGTGCGCTCTTTTGCAGCGTCCGTGAGGAAACTATGTCCGCGTATCTAAAGTGATTTGATCACTTTAAACCATTAAAACTCATTAAATGATTGATCAAAGCAACATATATATTATTTTTCTATACAAATCAATTCATTGTTGTAGCCCCAAACTCTAACTTGCGTCATGATTTAATTTAAGATATACATTGAAGTAGCCCTATAGCTAATTGCGTCAATGTCAGCATGATTGTCAAGTTGTTGCTTGTCCTGCCAGGATTTTAAACCTGGGCTGAAATGTGAGGGAACATTCATTAGCAGCGGTAGGGGCAGTGAATTAGTGGTTCAAGATTTGGGTGGATTGTTCATGTGTGCTCTGAGACTGTGCTTATTTGAGTTGGTGTTATTGGTGAAAAACATTGTGCTTTGTGTCAGTGGTGTTATCTAGTGTACATATGTTTCACATTGCCACTTTTTATGAGTGCCACGGTCCCTGAGCATATGAAACTGGTTTTGTGCTTCCAGATGGAAGAATGAACATAAATTAGTATGTCCATTCTGGGTTAAAAGCCCTATTTGGGGCGGTATAGCTCGGTTGGTAGAGTGGCCGTGCCAGCAACTTGAGGGTTCCAGGTTCAATCCCCGCTTCCGCCATCCTAGTCTCTGCCGTTGTGTCCTTGGGCAAGACACTTTACCCACCTGCTCCCAGTGCCACCCACACTGGTTTAAATGTAACTTAGATATTGGGTTTTCACTATGTAAAGCGCTTTGAGTCACTAGAGAAAAGCGCTATATATATACAACTCACTAATTCACAATTCACTTACTTTTGTTCTCCACTTTTCTCATCTTAGAGAGCATCATGTGTATTCATTTTTCTGATTCTACTTACCGAAAAAATTTGTCCATTTGTCGAAGGAGAGTCAACGAGAATGCGGGCTCCCGTGGATGTAATAAAAAAAAGGTAGCGTGTGCTTTGTATTGAGTTTGAGTTTGAGTTTGAGTTTATTTTGAACATGCAATCATACAACATGATACATCACAATCTCCAGTTTCTCTTTTCAACATGTTCGAAAAGGAGAAGGAAGAAGCAGAGCTTATTTAACCCTACCCCTTTTCTTTTACATAACAGTTGCTAAAACTTTTGTTCACTTCCTGTTCTCAATTTATTCACAATATACTCCATAAGTAATCACAATAAAAATAAGTAAATAAATAATAATTGGTGAAGTAAGTTACATTTCATATGTTGAGATAAGTAAGATTATTTTGTGAGTGAAAGAATGAAAGAATGGATGAGTTAAATAAATTCAGAATGTTTATCATGGTTCTTCTTCTTTATACTTTGTAAACACTTTAAGTTTGAAGAGTTTCTTGAAGTGGATCATATTAGTACATTGTTTGATTGCTTTGCTTAATCCATTCCATAATTTAATTCCACATACTGATATACTGAAGGTCTTAAGTGTTGTACGTGCATACAAATGTTTTAAATTACATTTCTCTCTAAGATTATATTTCTCCTCTTTTTTTGAGAAGAATTGTTGTATATTCTTGGGTAGCAGGTTATAGTTTGCTTTGTGTATAATTTTAGCTGTTTGCAAATTCACTATGTCGTAGAATTTCAGTATCTTTGATTCAATAAATAAAGGATTTGTGTGTTCTCTATATAATTACCTGGTATTACCTGTATTACCTGGCCGTCGAGGGAAGACGGCGAATGCTTTTGGAGTGACAATCAGTTATTGTGCGCCATGTATGTCGCGGACTCAACGCCTCGGTCCAGAGTATATAAAGTCACCAAAAATGAATGGACAATGAAGGTGAAGGCAAAAGAGTGAGGAATGTCCTGACCAGATATCTAGATCCCTAGATTGATTGTTGTAAAATGTTCTTTATCACATTGTTTACGTGTCCAATAAAGATTTGATTAATTTACGATGGCTCAGGTGTGATTCAATACAATAGAGCCACACAACACAATGAATTCCAGTTAATTGAAATACCACAACACTGGATATTGTTCAGATAAGTTAAATTTAAGAACTTGCACACAAAGCAACACTGGAGGTGACTATGACGCGCGTATTTTCCGCGCATGGTATAGGTCGCGTTGCGTCAGCTGACGTAGGGGGCATGGGGTCTTAAACGACCATTGTGTGTGTGTGGACAAGAATAAGGTTAGGTGGGAGTTACCCAGGATAACCTTAGCCGGCTTAGTGTAGAAGGGGCCTGAGCATGCACGGTTTTTGCTTTGTGGTGAGAAAGAATATGTCATCAATCCCACGTGGGTGCTCGGCGCCTATGTTTGGGATCCCTATAAGTCCCGAAATCTAACCATGGTGGCATGGCAGAGATATTTATAAAACAATCTTGCCTTATTTCAAACTTGCTCCAAACGAGCCGTTCGGAATTTGAGACTTTTTTGTCTTAATGACATCAGCGGATACCTCCATATATGGTAGAGGTTTAACCAAAGAGCTTTGCGTCAATCCGCCATTTTTTATCCAGTTGCAGTCCAATGTTGTTGTCAATAAGTTATTTTTGTTCTCTATCCTTTTGTTTTGGGGCAAACTGCATACTAAAATCCTCCGTGGCCATTTCTAATAAAAAGTAACGTACAGTTCTAACTTACAGTATTTTTCGGACTATAAGTCGCAGTTTTTTTCATAGTTTAGCCGGGCTCCAGTGCGACTTATATATGTTTTTTTCCTTTTTTATTATGCTTTTTCGTCAGGTGCGACTTATACTCCAAAAAATACGGTATATATTTATCTGTCAATAGACTCGATAAGGCAGCGCTAAAACACTACAACATGGCGACGGGTAGAAGAAGCAGTCGAAAGGGGCTTGGCCTGAAGTAGGGCTTTGACATGTAAATATGACCACCCACAAAACGGCACATTCTGAAGGGCTTGAAGATGGTCTGTAAAACAAAATGTATGCACCATTTTTACCAAAGCACCACGATTACATGTTATGTAGTGTTTTTAAGGGGAACTGCAGTTTTTTTTGGAATTTTGCCTACCGTTCACAATCATTATGAAAGACATGACGACGGATGCAATTTTTTGTAATACATTCTAAATATTAAATAAACATTAATAAAAGTCCGCTTACAGCTGAGCCAATGGGAGCTCCGCTATTCCGCCCATAAAATCTGAAAAATAACCATTCAAAAACCGCCAACAATACTCAATTTACATTTCGTGACTTGAATATTAACCAAGTATTGGTGATATTGTTATCATAAGCGCTATCGCAGACAAACTATTTATAGTGGCGACGTCCCTATGTTTACATCATCGAGTGGTCTGCTGTTTCCTCGCTTCCCTGCTCCTTGGAAGTTTATTGTAGATCATAAATCATGCCTCTCACCTGTACAGTAGATTGGCTCTCAAAAAGTCCGCAGTGAGTAGTAATCAGTGATGAAGAAAAAAAAAAGCAAACGTTGTGATGCGTTTTTGAAATGAATGCGGCACATATGCTTAAAATGATCAAAATATGTAAATATTAAATGTTATTTATAAATGTGCCTGTTACTACGTTACATATATACCGTATTTTTCGGACTATAAGTCGCAGTTTTTTTCATAGTTTGGCCGGGGGTGCGACTTATACTCAGGAGCGACTTATGTGTGAAATTATTAACCCATCACCGTAAAATATCAAATAATATTATTTAGCTCATTCACATAAGAGACTAGACATATAAGATTTCATGGGATTTAGCGATTAGGAGTGACAGATTGTTTGGTAAACTTATAGCATGTTTTATGTGTTATAGTTATTTGAATGACTCTTACCATAATATGTTACGTTAACATACCAGGCACGTTCTCAGTTGGTTATTTATGCGTCATATAACGTACACTTATTCAGCCTGTTGTTCACTATTCTTTATTTATTTTAAATTGCCTTTCAAATGTCTATTCTTGGTGTTGGGTTTTATCAAATAAATTTCCCCCAAAAATGCGACTTATACTCCAGTGCGACTTATATATGTTTTTTTCCTTCTTTATTATGCATTTTCGGCCGGTGCGACTTATACTCCGAAAAATACGGTACTTACATTATGTATATAAAATCCTAATGGAGGTGTTTAGATGTTTTTAGGGGCTCTATAGGCAGAATTGAATGGATCCCATAAGCTCCATAGTAAGCAGACTTTTGATCGAATGTATTCAATATTTAAAATACATCTTTAAAAAATCCATCCATTGTGAACGATAGACAACATTTTAAAAAATTGCAGTTCCTCTTTAAATGTAGAAAAAAAATCATAATATGACCCCTTTAAGATAGGTAGCGGTTAGCACGTTAGCTTGCTTCTCCGGTAAATGAGAAATATCACCAGGCCGTGAGTTTATCTAAGTGCGGTTATCAATCATGGTTTTATGATCATTTTAATTGAAAACTGTAATACAAACCACAGAGTTTGTCATTAATGATAAACCTTACATCCCAAGTAAACAGAAAAAAGAAGTAGTAGATATCGTAGCTATTGGTGCTTCATTTAGGTGCTAAACGGGTGTAGACTCAGCTCAGTGATTGATAGTAACATTGTCCAAGTAACGCCTTGTAAGTAAGCACACAAAATCTAACACTCTTTTTAAACGTTATTGCCGACCTTCACACACCAATAGCAGTCCAAACAACACTGCTAGCTCAGTGTTAGCCACATACTGTATGCCACAACAAATCAGCAATTTCTCTATGCGAGCGAGGTGCATTCACAAATCATGGAATAGTGAGCACACAGAAGCAAGTCTTTTTTTTTTGCACATTCTGTATTGATGCTGGGTTTGCTGCTATACCTGTCGTAATTTTCTGTGGATTTTTGCCCTATATTGGAATGTATTAGTTATCGTTCATGTTCAGTTACATAGTTCAAAATTATACAAATAAACATAATACATCTAATATGGGATTAGGGTTGTACGTTAAACCGGTATTAGTATAGTACCGCGATACTAATTAATCATATTCGGTACAATACCGCCTCTGAAAGGTAATCAATCAATCAATCAATGTTTATTTATATAGCCCTAAATCACAAGTGTCTCAAAGGGCTGCACAAGCCACAACGACATCCTCGATACAGAGCCAACATTCAAAAAAAAAGTAACGATCTGCTACCAATCCCCCCCTGCCCCAGTCGGCAGTGTCTTAGCTACTTCTAAATCACTAATCCTCGTCTCTATGGCGACAAACAAAGTAAGTTTCTTACAAGTATCATCCCTGCAGGACGAGGAATATCTAAACATGCTTCACTACACACTGTAGCTCACCAGCGTCAAAATGTAAACAAACGCCATTGGTGGATCTACACCTAACATCCACTGTAATGATACCAAGTACAGGAGCGTATCTAGTCAATACTACTTTGATTACGTCGATATTTTTTGGCATCACAACATCTTCTTTCATTTTTTTTAAATGAATATTATGTTTATAAAGTCAGGAAATATGTCCCTGGACACATGAGGACTTCGAATATGACCAACGTATGATCCTGTAAAAACTTGGTATCGGATTGATACCCAAATTTGTGGTATCAACCAAAACTAATGTAAAGTATCAAACAACAGAATAATAAGTGATTATTGCATTTTAACAGAAGTGTATATAGAACATGTTAAAAGAGAAAGTAAGCAGATATTAACAGTAAATGAACAAGTAGATTAATAATTCATTTTCTACCACTTGTCCTTAATAATTTTGACAAAATAATAGAATGGAAAATGTTACTGCATACATCAGCAGACAATTAGGAGCCTTTGTTTACTTACTTACTAATAAAAGACAAGTTGTCTTGTATGTTCACTATTTTATTTAAGGACAAACTTGCAATAAGAAAAATGTGTTTAATGTACAGTAAGATTTTTTGTTATAATAAAGCCAATAATGCAATTTTTTGTGGTCCCCTTTATTTAGAAAAGTATCGAAAAGTATCGAAATCATTTTGGTACCGGTACCGGTACCAAAATATTGGTATCGGGACAACACTATATGGGATACTTGTGTATAAACCGGAATCGTGGTAAAAGGTACAATTAATCATGATTTTTGCCACACAAAAAAATCGCCCAGCCGTAGGTCCAAATCCGTATAGCAAGGCGTCTTGGTCTGATTAGTGAGCTATGCTCTAGACCATGGGTGTCAAACTCTGGCCCGCGGGCCAAATTTAGCCAGCCGTGTAATTTCACTTGGCCCTTGAGGCGATATCAAATTAACACTAGAGCTGGCCCGCCGATTATATTCAGCGGCGGTGCCGCGGTAACATCGCATTCACCGCTAATTCTCATACTTGCCAACCCTCTTGGGAGATTCCCAAATTTCAGTGCCCCTCCCGAAAATCGTCAAGTCCGCTTTTCACCCAGTCCAACGAGTGCTGGCCAAGTCACATAATATGTGCGGCTTCTGCACACACACACACGTGAATGCAACGCACACTTGACCAACAGCCATACAGGTTACACTGAGGGTGGCCGTATAAATAACTTTAACACTGTTAGAAATATGCGCCACACTGTGAACCCACACCAAACAAGAATGACAAACACATTTCGGGAGAACATCCGCACCGTAACACAACATAAACACAACAAAACAAATACCCAGAATCCCATGCAGCCCTAACTCTTTCGGGCTGCAATATACACCCCCGCTACCACCAAACCCCGCCCCCCCAACTTCGCCCACCTCAACCGACGCACTTGTGACTGGGCCGGTACGTTGTTAGAATGGTTGAAAAGCAGACTTGATGACAGCTCGTAGAGGACGTTAAAGGCAGTGCCTTTAAGGCACGCCCCCAAGACTGTGGTACGATTGGACTACGAGATATAATGACTGATGAACACCTTCGTTCGATAATGAAGGTTGCCTCAGCTCAAAGCCTGAGCCCCGACATTAATGAACTAGCATCCAAGAAAAAATGCCAGGTATCTGGCTTGGGCACATCAGATTAGATCAGTGTGTTGCAAACTGAGCAGTTTAAAGTCCTGAATGGTTGGTTTATTCATTGTTATTTTATTTTCTAATTTATTAGCCTGTGGAAAAAGTTAATGTTGATATTTACCTCAGAAGGCTGCAAATAGAAAAGAGGCATTACATTTTTATTTAAATTGTATTTGATATGCCATTGATATTTTTTAATTATTATTATTATTATTTGAAACTGGATTTTGCATGTCACTATAAAGTTATATAGTTGTTCAATATTGTTGTTCAATATTCAATGTTCAATATTCAATGCAAAACTTGTTTGGGTCCCTATTAAAAGGTCCATTTGTTCAACCTTGGCCCGCGGCTTTGTTCAGTTTTAAATTTTGGCCCACTCTGTATTTGAGTTTGACACCCCTGCTCTAGACCTTATCCCAGATAAAGTCAGCTCAAACACTTGCTACACATAAGGATGATGATGGCCAAACCAGGAGAAATTGTCGATATAAATTTATCTCGATCAAAAATCATTGTGCACAGTGCACACATTACGATAAAAAGGTGGAAGCAGGAAGATAAACATCCTCAAACCTTCTGTTTGTTTATCACACCAGAGAATTCAGGCCAGTTTGGCTGTCAATGTTCCTACACAGTCAGCAGGCTTAGTAACTGCAGAAATGATGCTATTGGTAAACAAAGCTGTTTACTAAGGTACAAGTTATCCAAGCATATTTTTAGGACTACAGTCAAACCTATACAATATGTGACACAACCAACGTTAACTTGGCAAAACAAGTAACAGGCAAAACAAAATGTTATGCCAACAAATGGTTTGAATTATGAGGAAAACATCGGAGAGCAAAGTGATCGTGTCCTGGGTATTCCAAGGTTGTTTGGACCTCTTATCCACTTAGCATCAAACCAGGTAGAAAATACAGAACTTTTGAAAGGAAAATTAAAAAGTGATTTCATTCTCTAAGGGACATGAGCTTTTGGAAATAACAACTCTCCCTTATTCAGAGGAAGGATGTCACAAATCAAAGCATGTTGCTTTAAGTTGATGTTCTTTGCAGCCTCCTTCCTCTACTTTTATAACTTTTAGTGTCTGCTTCTTCACTGTCACTCCTGGCTACCCATCACAAACAGGACAGCTCGCCAGAAAGACGAGACCAATAAATTGCAAGAGGTTCTCTGCTATTTGATCACATACTACGAGAGCTTTCAGTGGAAAATTGTGGCGGTGTAACCGTTTGTCCATGAATGTTCACAGCTGTTTTCCTAATTTATCTTTTTTTTTTTCTTTTTTTTTTGACAGAGATCATATGGCCAAATGTACACTCCACCTGGGATAGAAACGATGATAAAAATCTGTGCTTATTATATATAATTGAAACACATCCTGCGTCGAACACCGATCATGTGAAAGGCCTAACCAGACTTAGTGAAATGTCATTCAACAAAAACACCTAAATCACTAGATAATCCATCTTTCCCAGAAGCTAAAGTCAAATATATACATTATTATCCGAAACGAGTAAGGAACAATTTGTTTATTTTAAGATGTTTACAAAAGACTACTGTTCTAGTTGGAAGCATGTGCACCATTCATCCAACAGACTCAATCTTCTTTCATCATTGCCAAGTAGGCCCAAGGTCGTGTCTACCCAAATCTCCATCTATACTTCCACTGCCCCTTGAACACATTACCCCATCAGCTCGCCACCACCAATCAGCACCCTCATCAGCGAGCTCCTGTGCCCCTTCCGCTAATGCAGCCAGGCTCTTCGAGATGTTTGAAAGCCAATATGGGATACTGAATCCATTACAGATCCAAAGACAATATAGCTTTGTGTGGATGGTAAAGTCTGCCATGTGGAAGCAATCGTGGGACAAAAAGAGGAATGGTCTGTTTAACAATCAAAACAATGAATAAACATCGGCTAATATTTAACATCCAATCCAAATAAATTAATTTAATACAATCGACGAACAGTAATCTTCTTGTAAATATCAGATTGGAAGCCCTGACCGATAATGACCTAAGTTACTACCAGAGATTTATAATATTTGATCATCCATCCATCCATTTTCTACCACTTATTCCCTTTGGGGTCGCAGGGGGCGCTGGAGCCTATCTCAGCTACAATCGGGCGGAAGGCGGGGTACACCCTGGACAAGTCGCCACCTCATCGCAGGACCAACACAGAGAGACAAACAACATTCACACTCACATTCACACACTAGGGACCATTTAGTGTTGCCTATCAACCTATCCCCAGGTGCATGTTTTTGGAAGTGGGAGGAAGCCGGAGTACCCGAAGGGAACCCGAAGGGAACCCACGCAGTCACGGGGAGAACATGCAAACTCCACACAGAAAGATCCCAAGCCCGGGATTGAACCCAGGACTACTCAGGACCTTCGTATTGTGAGGCAGATGCACTAACCCCTCTTCCATCGTGCTGCCCTAATATTTGATCATTTGGAGTAAATTTTATACCATTTAGATATTGAATGATAAGAACAATAATAGTTGTCAAAACATTTGTCAAATGAGCAGTACCTATGAAAGACAAAGAGGACAAAAAGAGTAGTGGAGAAATAATAACACTGTCTAAGTTTGGGAGTGTTATGTTGGGTCTCCGAGGTACTTAAATGTGATAATTCTCAAAATTCTGGAAACTGACTTCTATTAAACAATATAGACTGGGCTAGTGACATGCAGTCAAGTAAAGCAAATTCTTTGGGGTGGATTTTTTGTATTAATGTAGATGTAAGTAATATGCTGTGTACAGTGTATTTATACAAAAGGACAGTGCAGGCTTTCTCCTTTGCAAAACACTTGAATGGTAAAATTAAAAGACTACTGTGGAATAACAATAACAAAGTCAGAGACCAGTAACATTCTCAAGAATCCAATGTCACGGTTCTGTCAATACATCTCAGGTGGCACTCTTACTCTTAGCATCCTAAACCTGAAATGTTTAAGAGCCAAAGAACAAAGAGTGCGGCTCAGAAGCCTTCAGTCGGAAAACACTTAGAGAGCTGTCTTTCACCAAATGATTCACACATCTTACACTGCTTTGTGGCAACAAATGTATTTTTATTGAGTATTGTCACCCTCTCTTTCACAGTATGTGTGGGTTGTCTCCAGATACCTTGCTTCCTTTCACATTCCAAATTATTACGCTAAATCTAAATTAGCCTAAAATGCATGTTTTTGACTCAACAGACTCTAAATTGTACAAAAGTTTGAATGTGAGTGTGCATGGTGGTAATGATGCCTTCTGTGGTAATACAGGTTTTAATTAAAAAAAGAACCTGCCTGCAACAAATACAGTACACACTTTCAAAATGCCAAAACTGCTCAGTGGCCTAGTGTGTGTGAAATATATTAAAAAGCATTAAACATGTCTTCAAATGCCTCCATCATGCGTCAGCGTCATCAAAGGGTGAATAGTTTTACATTTGATTGTAGCTAGCTTTTCCACTCAATAACAAGAGAAAAGCTGCTCAGTGGCCTTGTGGTTAGAGTGTCCGCCCTGAGATCGGTAGGTCGTGAGTTCAAACCCCGGCCGAGTCATACCAAAGACTTTAAAAATGGGACCCATTACCTCCCTGCTTGGCACTCAGCATCAAGGGTTGGAATTGGGGGTTAAATCACCAAAAATTATTACCGGGCGCGGCCATCGCTGCTTCCTCTGGCCAAGATCTTCAGCTCTCACTGGATCGGTTCGCAGCCGAGTGTGAAACGACTGGGATGGGAATCAGCACCTCCAAGTCCGAGTCCATGGTTCTCGCCCGGAAAAGGGTGGAGTGCCATCTCCGGGTTGGGGAGGAGATCTTACCCCAAGTGGAGGAGTTCAAGTACCTCGGAGTCTTGTTCACGAAGCGGGGGAAAAGTGGATCGTGAGATCGACAGGCGGATCGGTGCGGCGTCTTCAGTAATGCGGGCGCTGTATCGATCCGTTGTGGTGAAGAAGGAGCTGAGCCGGAAGGCAAAGCTCTCGATTTACCGGTCGATCTACGTCCCCATCCTCACCTATGGTCATGAGCTTTGGGTCATGACCGAAAGGACAAGATCACGGGTACAAGCGGCCGAAATGAGTTTCCTCCGCCGGGTGGCGGGGCTCTCCCTTAGAGATAGGGTGAGAAGCTCTGTCATCCGGGGGGAGCTCAAAGTAAAGCCGCTGCTCCTCCACATCGAGAGAAGCCAGATGAGGTGGTTCGGGCATCTGGTCAGGATGCCAACCGAACGCCTCCCTAGGAAAGTGTTTCGGGCACGTCCGACCGGTAGGAAGCCACGGGGAAGACCCAGGACACGCTGGGAAGACTATCTCCCCCGGCTGGCCTGGGAACGCCTCGGGATCCCCCGGGAGGAGCTGGACGAAGTGGCTGGGGAGAGGGAAGTCTGGGCTCTCTGCTTAGGCTGCTGCCCCCGCGACCCGACCTCGGATAAGCGGAAGAAGATGGATGGATGGATGGATGGATGGCCACCGCTGCTGCTTACTGCTCCCCTCACCTCCCAGGGGGTGATGAAGGGTGATGGGTCAACTACAGAGATTAATTTCGCCACAACTAGTGTGTGTGTGACAATCATTGAACTTTAACTTTACTTTAACTTTAACTTTAAAAGTCTCTCCAAAAAAAAGAACAACCCCCCTAAAAATTTTTTTAATCATGATACATTGTGAGCCTATTTTGCATCATCTCAAAGAGAAGATCAAGAAAGTTTATATTGATAGGTAGGGTTGCTCTCATTTAAAGGAATTTTGAACTACAATGTCACTGATAAATTAAACCTAACATTGATTTTTATTCTTGTGAAATCAAGAAAGACAGGAAGGAAGACATCTATTTGTGATGTATATGTGAACAAGAACAACAAAGAACAAAAATAAATGTGTGTCACTCTAAAAAAAATATTACACAGAAAAAACAAAGTCCTAAATGTGTCTTTGGCATGTGTGGAGGGGGTGGGGGGGGGGGTAACCAATGTCTTCTAACCACTGACCATGTGACCACGAAGAGCTAAACCAGATGGTGGAGAATAAGCCTCCGGGTTTGCACTTCAACTATTTCTTCATAATTCACACCTTTTAACAAACAACTCAAATGTAGTATATTCACCAACATAAACAACATGGCTGTAAATAATTCAGAAAAACATCTGGTTGATATCACACCGGCTTTGCAACAAACTGACTGGGTGTGAGTTCACTCGGTGCGAGCAATGAGTTTTGTTATAATCCTTCGTGTTTACATCTGATTTCTCCCAAAGCCTTTTCAGGACGGCTGCCAGCCACACTCACTTCATCCTGACTCAGCAAGGACACCATTGACTGCGGCTGTCTCATAATCTTGTCTTACAGTCGTTAATTGTGAAAAGCTTTTGCGAAGCCAATAGACAGCTGGGCCCTACAACGGTTACCTTAATCAGCAGGGTTACATACTGCCCAGCGGAGCTGAGTCATGCTTGCAGGATGCACCCCAAGAATACATGATCTTCTTCTGCTCTATCGAGTCTCCCCATCCTCCTTTTTTCCTCTTATGTCAGGCCAATGGCACAAATCTGAATGTACACCAACCCATTACAACATCACAAACACTTTTCAATTCAATAATAATAATAACAGTAATAATAATAACTTTTATTTATAATGCCCTTTTCATTTGACATCAAATCTACAGATTAAAATGAGCTCTAAGCTGTTCTAAAATGGTGAGCCTTAAGTCCTTTTTTAAAAGCATCCTACATTTGTGGGGCCCTGTGGTAGTCAGGAGCGGCAGGTTCACAAGCCCTGTCCCCCAGAGTTTTGAGCCGTGTCCTGGGCGCAAGCATACAGTGCTGTTGGCCTGACCGTGTTCTGGTTGAGGTGTGTGGTGTGAGCAGGTCAGTGAGGTAAGTGGGAGCATCACCGTGCAGACAGTGGTGGGTGTGCAGGAGAATCTTGTACTCGATGCGGGCAGAGATGGGGAGCCAGTGAAGGGTGCGGGTGATGGGGGTAATGTGCTCGTACTTCCGCACCCTCATCAAGACCCTGGCAGCGCTGTTTTGAACATACTGGAGCTTTTGGAGGCTCCTGCCAGGGATCCCGATGAGAAGTGCGTTACAGTAATCCAACCTGAAGGAGACATAATGATGTGTAGTTCGCAAACGATTCGTTCGAACGAACAAATCTTTTGAGTGAACGTACTGAACCGAATTCACTTCATGAACTGATTCGTTCCTTTCTCAGTTCAGTTGAGCTCCGCCGCGACCATGCCGGTATGAGTGGAACTGGCGCATTCTGTGACTCACTGAACCCTCGACGTCGGCGAACGACGCAGCCAGCTACTCATCATGGGGGCGGGGGAGGGACTGAGCGAACGATTCGTTCACCGCGGATTAACGACATGAATCACTCAGTGAACGACAGAATCAGGACTCGCGAACCTACTGACACAGAGAAGTGACTGTGTCGCGGAGGAGGACGTCACATTGAGGCTCTCGTTCAGTCACTGTGCGCGTCGTTCATTGGGTGCTGAGGGCTTGTGTCGTTCGCGAACTGACACACACCGAGATCTGCCGCTGGGGAAGCTGTTACTGACTGACTCATGACTCGCCAACCTGCACACAGAACTGCTGCTGCAGAAGTGATTCAGGTTCACGTACTGAACTGTGCCTGGTGTACTGCATGCACAGAGCTGTGTAGGGACTCGCGTTCACCCTATTTTCTGCTTCTCCCGCGAATGTCTGCACTGTACTGTACTACGCACGCCCCCCCCGGTGAACGAATTTTTTGAACGACTCAATTTAAGGAACTGATTCTAGTGATTCAGTACAGTCAAAAGAACTGTCGATCCCATCACTAAGGAGACAACGGCATGGACAATCTTATCTGCAGCTTGGAGGGAGAGGAAAGGACGGAGATGTTACGGAAGTGAAAGAAGGAGGTTTTGCAGATGTGGGAGACATTTTTGTCGAGAGAGGGGTGGGGGTCAAACATGACTTTGAGGCTGGTAACAGATGGAAAGAGGGTAATGTTGTGGCCTGAGAGTGAAATTGAGATAATGGGGGAAGAGCAGAGTTGTTGAGGGGTACCGATTTGGATGGCTTCTGTTTTTGAGCCGGGCAGCACGGTGGAACAGGGGTTAGTGCATGTGCCTCACAATACGAAGGTCCTGAGTAGTCCTGAGTTAAATCCCGGGCTCGGGATCTTTCTGTGTGGAGTTTGCATGTTCTCCCCGTGACTGCGTGGGTTCCCTCCGGGTACTCTGGCGTCCTCCCACCTCCAAAGACATGCACCTGGGGATAGGTTGATTGGCAACACTAAATTGGCCCTAGTGTGTGAATGTGAGTGTGAATGTTGTCTGTCTATCTGTGTTGGCCCTACGATGAGGTGGCGTGTACCCCGCCTTCCGCCCGAATGCAGCTGAGATAGGCTCCAGCACCCCCCACAACCCCAAAACGGGACAAGCGGTAGAGAATAGATGGATGGATGTTTTTGAGCCATTCAGCTGAAGGAAGTTATGGCTCATCCATGGGTTTATCTCCTCCAGGCAGGAGCTGAGACGAGCAACAGTGGCAATGGGGCAACAAGAGGGGTAGACCTCGAGGTAGAGTTGTGTGTCGTCAGCATAGCAGTGGAAATTAATTCCATTCCTGCTAACGACACACCCAAGGGAAAGCATGTAGATGGCGAACAAGGTTGGACCTAGTATAAAGCCCTGGGGGACCCCACAGGTTTATTGTTTATTGAATGGATCCCCATTAGCTGACGCCAAGGCGACTGCTAGTCTTCCTGGGGTCCATATAGGAGCATACAAAATTAAAATACAAAGAATACATGCATTACCAGACATTATACAATGGAAAAATACA
The DNA here is from genome assembly GCF_033978685.3 of Nerophis lumbriciformis. Classification (NCBI taxonomy): domain Eukaryota; kingdom Metazoa; phylum Chordata; class Actinopteri; order Syngnathiformes; family Syngnathidae; genus Nerophis; species Nerophis lumbriciformis. The sequence continues at coordinate 27,301,370 of NC_084557.2, read as the reverse complement.
ACATAAGATAAAAAGCTAGTTAAAACCAGTATTAAAAATCCACGTCATGTGGGCAGCTGCAATAGGTGTATCTTCAAAGCTGTCTTGAATGACCATTTACTTTGTGAGAGATTAATGTGAGATGGCAACAGGTGACGGTGTGAGGATGAGATTTAGCATCCCCCAGGACCACATAGTTGGTCCTGTCAGTGAGGTAGGTATGAAAATGAAGGGCAGTGTCAGAAAGGCAGATTAAGTGCAGGAGACAGGAAAGGAAGATGTGGTTTTTAATGGTGTCGAACACAGCCGAACATGTCGAGAAGAATGAGGAGGGATGTGGAACCGGAGTCCGAGGACATGAGCAGATCGCTGGTTACTCTGATGAGAGCTGTTTCTGTGCTGTGAGAGGGACGGAAACCAGATTGAAATTTTCATATAGACTTTTAGTTTTGAGATGATTGTGGAGCTGAGAGGAGATGGATCTGAATGGGACGTTAGACATTGGTCTGTAATCTGAAAGGTTTTTGGGAACAAGGGTGGGGGTTTTTTTTAGAAGGGGGTTGATAAGAGCTGTTTTAAGAGCAGTGGGGACGTGCCAGTTTTGAGAGAGAGATTGGTTATTTCAGTTATGAGGGGGTTAATACATTTAAAATGTAATTAATGAATTTATATGCAATACAACAGAAAACGGAGAATACAAAGGGGGAATAGTTTTACACCAATTTGTGTTGGATCTCAGTAGATTAAGAAAAGAGTTATGTATTTTATAGGACCAGACTATGGCAGGACATAAGGTTGGGCAATATGGCAACAAAAGATATATATCAAATAATTTCAATAATAATGTTATACTGTTTTTAACGTGCAAGTTTAAAGCATCTGCACTAAAATCTAAATAAACTACAAATTAGTACAAAATGTTATTAACATACTGACTAAGTAAAGTAAAGTAATTAAACGTGAAAAAGCACAGGAAAATAACAATGTCTTAAGTTTACATGCTTTTAAGTAAAGAAAGCACACAGAAGGATGTATCAGGTATTATTTCAACACTGGTGGCCAAACTATAGTATTAGAAGCTGTCAAGTTATCATTGACTTACTGTACCAATGAAGATGGTATGTAAAAAAAAAAAATGAGTGTATTACCTGACACGTAGAAGTAATTTGGGAGCTGCTCATCTCTGTATGTCGGAGTTAGTTTTGTAGTTTTTTCATACACTTTGAGGTCTAAATGAGAGTCCCGAGAAGGGTGCATGGAGGTCAGTGTCTGTGAAGTGCATTGTCCCTTTCCCCAGACAAATGTTCCTTCTCCTCACAATGACAGCATTTCAGTCTAATGTCAATTTGTGTTTCTTTCTGTATTTAATATAAAAGTTCATCTTTATTGGACAATCATTGGAAATCATAGGCCCTAGATAACACCAAGTTTGGTCGTTCTTTTCAACCTGCTCAGTGTCCTTGTGGTTAGAGTGTCCGCCCTGAGACTGGAAGGTCATGAGTTCAACCCCGGCCGAGTCATACCAAAGTAGGGCTGGGCGATATGGTATTTTTTTAATATCTCGATATTTTTAGGCCATATCGCGATACACGATATATATCTCGATATTTTGCCTTAGCCTTGAATGAACACTTGATGCATATAATCACAGCAGTATGATGATTCTAGGTGTCTACATTAAAACATTCTTCTTCATACTGCATTAATATATGCTCATTTTAAACTTTCCGGCAGAGAATGAAATCACAACTAAGTAAATTTACCAAAACTGTATTTATTAAACAGTTATTAAGCAGTGGCACAAACATTCATGTTATTTCCAAAACAGAAAGTGCAAGATTGTCAGAGACATTTTAAAACAAGCTCAGTGTTTCCCACACATTCATTTATTTGTGGCAGCCCGCCACGAAAGAATTACGTCCGCCACAAATGGATTTTTCGGCTTTTGACTCGCTCGACCGCTCATAAAAGCAATGGGACTGTCTGTGAATGTTGCTTGTAGTTACAACTCCGGTGCAGTAGGTGGCGGTAGCCTACTATGCATTGTAACTCCGCCAATAGCACTTAATTCACCTGGTGGGCCAGAAGAAGAAGAAGAAGAAGAAGGAGAAGAGGGACGGACGGACGGGATCAAAATACGAGGGTAATATAGGTTATAGGTAGATAGGTTATAGCTGCATCGCTCGCGGATCGTCATATATTTAACGTTAATCCACGATTTCACCGAGCGTTTCACTGACGATGAGCAGCCTGACGCTGCTTCATTAACACCGCCGCTGTTTGACTCGTGGCCCGGGGCAGACGCACGTAGTAACAGTCACGTGTTTTCATACCGACGAGCTAACGTGTCCAGGTTATAACCCTGTTGTCAATAAACACACATGGACTGAAGCTAAATTGTCCACTGTCCACTGCAGCATGTGAATGCAATGAAAAGAATAAAATCTGAGCCAACCAGCTGTTAAAATGTTGTCCAGGTTAATGTTCTGGCCATTAAAGGCCCTTCATTTCAAGATTTCAACTGTGATCGGGCTTTAAACAGGTGGCTGACCTGTTCAGATGAGTGTAACTGCTACTGGTCAAATAATGTGAAATAGCATTTAATTTTACATGTATGCAATGCCATTTAAATGTAATTATAGATAATAATAATAATAATAATAATAATAATAATAAATACTGTGTAGTGTTGTAAATAGTCAACGGGAAGAATTTTAGTAAGATGTAAGCCATGGGCACTACACAGCCAGAAAAAAACCTAGGCAGGACAAGTAAAAATATTGGGGCAAGTAGATTTGAGAAGTCGGGCAAGTAGAAAAAAACCTTAACGTTGAACCCTGCATGTGTTGAGCTGCTGCCGCTTAAGGTTAGACGGCACTGTACATAGAGCGGTTCTGCTCGTTAGTAATAAATTCTAATGTTGTATGTTCACTCCTTCACACAGATGAGTATAGAAAAATATTTTCAACGGCCGAAAAGGTATATAAATATGTACATAAAATGTTGTAATTATATTCCAACTCCGCGTTCTTCTTGGTCATCGCCGCTGCCGCCGCCACCCGCCACCCACACCACCACAAATAGATGCCTGTCCTGTGGGAAACACTGAAACTATTAGTGCACTTTTGTGCATGATGTCACTAAGATGACTTATCAAAACAACACTAAATTAAAGTGCACTTTTTGTACAGAACGCCACTACAATAGTTTAAAAACATGATGTCACACAAGATATTTCAATAAGTGTCAAATAAAAATTAGCTGCATAATAGGAAATCAAATAGTGTTTGTCCTTTGCTATGTGGTAGGTTCCTGCGGACATTATCTCCTTTTGTTGTCGACTCTTTTTTGTTTGCGTCTGCATTTTGATTGTGTGGGCGTGTGGCACCGAATGGCGATGTTGACATGCGGAGTAAGCACTTTTCATTCTCTCGCAGATGACTTTTCAAATGATGCTACATATTAGCAGTAATGCTACTTTTTATAGCAACGCTTTCGCCCCACACTTGACAAATTACGGTTGTCTGTTCGACATATTCCCACTTGAAGCCAAATGACCGCCAGACGATGGACTCCCTGCTGTTTTTCTTGGGAATTAATTCTTCCTTCATTTGTTACCAGATTTGCACCTTCTTTCTCTCATATTACCACTCGCACCACAGCTAACGTTAACCATGCCGCACCTCTCTGCTCCGGGAGGGCGTATACGTATGTGACGTATGACGTGACAGTATGTGACGTGTGTAAGAAGGTGCGCTTGCTGTCTGTGAGGAGACACAAGAAGGAGTGGGAAGAGCCTGTAGTGTAATGCCAGCAGCTAAAAGCAACTGCGTGAGAACGTATAGTCGAATATCACGATATAGTCATTTTCTATATCGCACAGAGACAAACCCGCGTATATCGATATATCGCCCAGCCCTTTACCAAAGACTATAAAGATGGCCATTGCCTCCCGGCTTGGCACTCAGCATCAAGGGTTGGAATTGGGGGTTAACTCACCAAATGATTCCCGAGCGCAGCCACCGCTGCTACTCACTGCTCCCCTCATCTCCCAGGGGGTGAACATGGGGATGGGTCAAATGCAGAGGATAATTTCACCACACCTAGTGTGCGTGTGACTATCAGTGGTACTTTCTGAACTTCTGATATCTACAATTCTGTTTACTTCTGCGGTACACCGGTATCCTGTAACCGGAGCAGAAAAAGGTTGACTCTGATTTGCTGTTGTCACTGACTTTTTCTGCAATGTTCGATCAAATTAATAAGGTCATCACCGTGATCCAGCTAAAATTTCTCACAACAACCAATCACGATTGTACAATCGACCAGCCCAAACCGGACATTTTTTACTTTGTTTTTAAATAAGGCTCACAGCTCTTTGAGCTTTTTCAATAATCTATTGTTCCTCACAGTTCTCCATAAACTCTCTGAAACTCATTGACAAAAATGTTTGAATGGCTGCAGATGATGATGATGTCATAACCGTACAACCTGTGTTTACCAAAATATATAGAATTTTCCCAGCACATCACGTCACCTCATAGATTATTGCAGCTGTGTGCTGCCTTGAGATCATTGAGAACATCATGGAAAATGGTGCTATATTGTACTGGACTGACCCCAATATGTCTGCTGACGGCAACGGTTGTGGGTCAAAAATTATATTCTTGTCGGTGTTTCTATACTCCAAGGCACCTTAGGCATGACTTGGTGTGACAATTATGTGTGATTGGTTAAAAACAAGGAAATGTATGCGAGGGCTGCATGATTCTGCAAAAAATGTGATTCAAGATGTCCTTGCTTAGCATTGAGATTGCTATTTTCTGGGGTGATATTCTCTCTGGCACGCAAACCTGACATAATTGTGTTTCATTCAAAATGAGGTTCATTTATGACGCCATAGATCGATCAGTGAGTTGAGCATTTTATCAGATTTTCATTGATTACAAAGTTATGCTAATTATCAACCAATCTAATCAGTAAAAGTAAAAAACTGTGTGGCACTACAAGCTTGTTGGCTTCATCATCGGTTGTTCAAATCTCAGCTGGAGCGTCTGTGTGTGGAGTGTGCATGTTTTTACTGTGCTTATCTTGGGTTTTTTTCGGGTACTCCGGCTGACTCCCACAAAAACATGCATGTTGAGACTAACTGAAGTCTCTAAATCAGGGGTGCCCACACTTTTTCAGCAGGCGAGCTACTTTATAAATTACCAAGTCGAGGTGATCTACCTCATATATACATACACACACACACACACACACACACACACACACACACACACATATATATATATATATAATTTATATTTATTTATTTTGCCATTTTTGTTCACATGTTAAAGGTGTTTTAATGAATATATACATGCCTGTTTAACATATAGATTACTTTCTTTCATGAAGACAAGAATATAAGTTGGTGTATTACCTGATTCTGATGACTTGCATTGATTGGAATCAGACAGCAGTGCTGATAATGTCCAAATTTTCAAACAGAGGAGAAAAAAAGTTCCTAATTTCTGTCTAATACCACATGAAAGTGGTTGGTTTTTGGCATCTTATTTGTCCAGCTTCCATATTCGTTTTTATACACTTTACAAGAAATACATTGGCGGCAAACTCCGTAGCTTGCTCGCTTGTTTGCGCTGGCTTTCGGAGACTCTTATTTTGTTAGCGCAAGCGCGATGGAGCGGCACTTTTATTGTGAAGACAGGAACTGTGCGGTCAGTCTTTAGGCTTTTGACGGGAGGTACGGTTCAAATAAAAAGTGTTTCTCGCCTTACTGACGGTCTTTTTTCCTTCACACTGAGCTGGCAGCAGCCGGCATCATTTCACAAGATCCTCAGGTGCCTTGAATTTCAATCAAGTGACGAAAGTGACGTCGTAGTGAAGATTTATGATCGCTCATTTTTAGGTCTATTTATTTTCATGCCTGGCTGGCAGTCGACTGACACATCCTCCGCGATCAACCGGTAGCTCGCGATCGACGTAATGGGCACCGCTGCTCTAAATTGTCTATTTGTGTGAATGTGTGTGTAAATTGTTGTTTAAGTGGTTTACGTATGTGTACTGTGATTGATTGGTGACTAGAGCTGGGCAATTCTATCAATCTTGCAATATACAGGGTGACTCCAAAAAAAACTAAACCCCAATATGTTTGAAATTATCTGTTAATTTAAATTTACAAAGCGAACAAGATAACGGACACGTTGGGGAATGATCGTACACAGGATGAATCTTAGGGTAAAAAAAAATAGTGACATTTGCTTGACCTTTGTAGAATTTCACAAAATATTTATCGGTTCTGGATTTTTTGGAGGGGATCACTGTGAATGTTTATAATTTTTTTCCCCAAAAAATTATCGATACATTAATTCCCATTGAAATCCCATCCATCCATCCATTTTATACCGCTTATTACCTTCGGAGTCGTGGGGGGCTCTGGAGCCTATCTCAGCTACAATCGGGCAGAAGGCGGGGTACACCCTGGACAAGTCGCTACCTCATCACAGGGCCAACACCGATAGACAGACAACATTCACACTCACATTCACACACTAGGGCCAATTTAGTGTTGCCAATCAACCTATCCCCAGGTGCATGTCTTTGGAGGTGGGAGGAAGCCGGAGTACCCGTATGGAACCCACGCAGTCACGGGGAGAACATGCAAACTCCACACAGAAAGATCCCGAGGCCGGGATTGAACTCACGACTACTCAGGACCTTCGTATTGTGAGGTCCATTAAAGATAACTATTCTTATTTTCACAAACTTCTATTGTCTCTGTTCCTGCTGCAGTATGTTCTGTGCTCACTAGGGATGGGTATCAAGGTCAATTTCTCAAATCAATTCGATTTGGATTTGTCCTAAACTAAATTATTGAAAAGTCTGAAATCTGTAACAAAATACAAATTCACTTTTTTTTCTCTTCACCATAAACAACTTTGGACAGTTTAAATCACTGCAGTGGAAGCTGCCCTTTCGTAGGTTTAAACTGCCAATGTGTTTGTTTACACTGTTCCAAGTTGGACCAACAGGAGCGATGTAGTACTTTTAGGAATTTGCTGCAAGAATGTTAGCCTCTGCCAAGTTTTAAACTGAACTGAGGGGGTGGTCTTGTGTCTTTCTCGAGCTGGATTTAGCCCCTGGACCGCCAGTTGAATGGCCCTGGTTTAAACCTTATTTAAAGCATCAAAAGTACAATTTTGAAATAAGAAATGATTGCAAGCAAAAGTGTACTTCTATTGCAACATACCATTACTACAAATTCCTTTAAGGTAATGTTTCTTCAAGGGCAAAATTATAACAGTAAATATGCAAGCTATTCTTCTGGGACTCTATTTTATGCCTTGTGAATCGATATTGCAAAATGTAAAAAATGTTTTAAAGATAACGATACATGATCTATCAGCTCAATTATTTTACCCAGCCATATGACTCACTGCTCAGCCTCGCCCACTGTGAAGCATTGAGAGCTTATATGAATGACAGGAACCTAGCAGACTATTAGTACACCAGTTTTTGTGAGATTACAGCCAATCAGAAGCAGAGTAGGGCGGGTCAAAACTCTGTCAGTAAACCAATGTTTTAAAGCATTCAGACCCGTCAAACAAAGTCCAAATATTGCTGTGAAATACAGCCTCACAGGTAACCAATCTGGGATGTCCCATGACTCTCCCCTAAAGTCAGCTGGAATATGCTCTAGATCAGTGTTTTTCAACCTTTTCTGAGCCAAGGCACATTTTTTTCATTGAAAAAATCCAGAAGCACACCACCAGCAGAAAGCATTAAAAAAATGAAACTCAGCAGCCGATCTTGACAGTAAAAAGTTCTTCTCGCAATCGTTGGATATGAATTCAAACCATAACCAAGCATGCATCACTATCGCTCTTGTCTCAAAGTAGGTGTACTGTCACCACCTGTCACATCACGCCGTGACTTATTTGGAGTTTTTTGGTGTTTTCCTGTGTGTAGTGTTTTAGTTCTGGTCTTTCCTCTTTTGTTGGTATTTTCCTGTAGCAGTTTTATATCTTCCTTGAACGCTATTCCCCACACCTGCTTTGTTTTCGCAATCAAGACTATTTAAGTTGTGCGGACGCTATCCTTCTTTGTGGGGACATTGTTGATTGTCATGTCATGTACGGATGTACTTTGTGGACGCCGTCTGCTCCACACGCTGTAAGTCTTTGCTGTCGTCCAGCATTCTGTTTTTGTTTACTTTGCAGCCAGTTCAGTTTTAGTTTCGTTCTGCATAGCCATCCCTAAGCTTCAATGCCTTTTCTTAGCGGCACTAGCCTTTTGTGTATTTTTGGTTTAAGTGTTAGATACCTTTTTACCTACACGCTGCCTCCCGCATATTGTGATCACGACAAACCATGTTCCCGACATCTACAAAGCTGCCACCTACTGATATGGAAGAGTATTACACGGTTACTCTGCCACGCTCTAGACAGCAGCGACACTCAACAACGGCACATTTGCGGATTATAATTACTGGTTGGCAAAAAATATTTTTAACCCAATTAGGTGAAATTACATCATCTCCCATGGCACACCAGACTGTGGAACAGTGGTTGAAAAACACTGCTCTAGCTCACTCGTGACTCCAATGAGAAAAAGTGTTATAGAAATGGAATGTGTAAGTTTGTAAGTTATAAGTCATCTAGCTAGCTCCTTTCACCACTTTGATTACAGAATAGGGTCTTTGGTCGCGTAAAAACTTGGCCCTTTAGGCATCTCTCTTCATCTACCCTGAATGTGAAAAGTCCTGTGAAATAATCCTTTGCACAGCTGAAATTCATCCAGTTTCTCAAGCCAGAGACTGAACAAGACTTTTCTGTTTCCTGTTCTCTAGTGACTCTGGTGGCAGAATGTTCTTGCAGACTGGGCTTGGCCTCAGATGCTGTGCTCGTAACACAAGGACACAACCCCACCATCAGACGAGAAGACTCTGCAGCACGTTACATGGGGGGGCGAGGAGTTCACTCCATAAAGTCCCATAAACGGTCCAAACCCAATAAATCATGCATGTATCTCCACTATGCACATACACACAACAATATAAATCAACACGAACAAGTTGACTTCACACATGCACACAGTGACACTGATAAATCCCAATTGGTTGAACATAAACCAAGATGGTGGGATGCCGTGTCAAACTGGGGGTGATTAACAACCAGAAAAGCCATGGAGTCCCTCTTATCCAAAGTGTACCTCCTGGTGCTGATTTGACCAGAGGAAAACAGCCTTTTATATCACCCGTTTATAGCTCCTGACAAACCCTTGTACTGCATGCCACATCTGGCATAATCATATTTATAGCTGTAACAAAAATAAGATGATTTAAACCAAGCACAGCCTTTTCTCCGTGCCCTTCTACTTCTACTCAGTGGAAGTCAAAGCAGACTTTGCTTTCATCACATAAGTACAAGAGAGCTTTTTGGCGTTAACAAACAAGCAGTCGTTCTCCCATGGAATCAGACTCGGACTCAGTCCAAACTAGATGATCTCGCTCAGTCCCTAATGTCTCTGAAAACAAAAGGACCATTCTAGCGTGTTTAAACTCAAAATTACCTTGTATGATTAAGTCACTTCTCTGTGATAGGGAGTGCACTGTACGCAGGAACAATATGTGTCTGAGGTTATCCTTACCCTGATATATTTTCTATTTACACAGACGTTAAGGATCTGGATTTTTCAGTGAGCTGCAACCTGATATTTTCCAAGGAACATTCCTCGATAAGGAGGTAGAACTAGCTGAGGCAAAAGATGCAGTGCCAGGTACAACCAGATCAGCAAAAAATAAGCTGCTAATGCAACCTGCTATTCATTATGATTGAACAAATACATTACAATCTGCACATGAATACAGTAAGTATGCCCAATCTCACTTCATGCCAGCATGGATCATATCTGCCTCCCTGCCGCTTCTGATGACTGACGCTGATCTTTTCGTGCAATCAAACCTTTAACATTGCCTTGCTGATGTAACAAACACATCCAATAAAAATGTTTAATTTGGACAAGTTGAGATGTTTATGGCTTCCTGGTAAGATGTCCATTAGGTCATTCTGACAAGCTTGTTAAGTCATATTGCAGTCTACATGTATCTCTTATGTGTGACTGCCATCATATTGCAGTCTACACATATCTCTTATGTGTGACTGCCATCTACTGGTCACACTTATCATTTCACCATGCCATCCATCCATCCATCCATCTTCTTCCGCTTATCAGAGGTCGGGTCGCGGGGGCAGCAGCCTAAGCAGGGAAACCCAGACTTCCCTCTGCCCAGCCACTTTGTCCAGCTCCTCCCGGGGGATCCCGAGGCGTTCCCAGGCCAGCCGGGAGACATAGTCTTCCCAACGTGTCCTGGGTCTTCCCCGTGGCCTCCTACCGGTCGGACGTGCCCTAAACACCTCCCTAGGGAGGCGCTCGGGTGGCATCCTGACCAGATGCCCGAACCACCTCATCTGGCTCCTCTCGATGTGGAGGAGCAGCGGCTTTACTTTGAGCTCCCCCCGGATGACAGAGCTTCTCACCCTATCTCTAAGGGAGAGCCCCGCCACCCGGCGGAGGAAACTCATTTTGGCCGCTTGTACCCGTGATCTTGTCCTTTCGGTCATAACCCAAAGCTCATGACCATAGGTGAGGATGGGAACGTAGATCGACCGGTATATTGAGAGCTTTGCCTTCCGGATCGATACAGCGTCCGCATTACTGAAGACGCCGCATCGATCCGCCTGTCGATCTTACGATCCACTCTTCCCTCACTCGTGAACAAGACTCCGAGTTACTTGAACTCCTCCACTTGGGGCAAGATCTCCTGCCCAACCCGGAGATGGCACTCCACCCTTTTCCGGGCGAGAACCATGGACTCGGACTTGGAGGTGCTAAATCTCATCCCAGTCGCTTCACACTCAGCTGCGAACCGATCCAGTGAGAGCTGAAGATCCTGGCCAGATGAAGCCATCAGGACCACATCATCTGCAAAAAGCAGAGACCTAATCCTGCAGCCACCAAACCGGATCCCCTCAACGCCTTGACTGCGCCTAGAAATTCTGTCCATAAAAGTTATAAACAGGATCGGTGACAAAGGGCAGCCTTGGCGGAGTCCAACCCTCACCGGAAACGTGTCCGACTTACTGCCGGCAATGCGAACCAAGCTCTGACACTGATCATGCAGGGAGCGGACCGCCACAATCAGACAGTCCAAAACCCCATACTCTCTGAGCACTCCCCACAGGACTTACCGAGGGACATGGTCGAATGCCTTCTCCAAGTCCACAAAGCACATGTAGACTGGTTGGGCAAACTCCCATGCACCCTCAAGGACCCTGCCGAGAGTATAGAGCTGGTCCACAGTTGCACGACCAGCACGAAAACCACACTGTTCCTCCTGAATCCGAGGTTCGACTATCCGGCGTAGCCTCCTGTCCAGTACACCTGAATAGACCTTAACGGGAAGGCTGAGGAGTGTGATCCCACGATAGTTAGAACACACCCTCCGGTTCCCCTTTTTAAAGAGAGGAACCACCACCCCGGTCTGCCAATCCAGAGGTACCGCCCCCGATGTCCACGCGATGCTGCAGACCACCATGTACCAAATAAAATAGCTTCGAGGTCGGTAAGCACAACCAAAATGATTCCGTACATTAGGCGCACCGGGTTATAAGGCGCACTGTCGAGTTTTGAGAAAATTAAAGGATTGCGCCTTATAGTCCGAAAAATACGGTATATTGATACAAGCCTCACATAAAGAAAGACCCCCTTTTTTCGGTCTGGAGGTTTTAAAACGTTTATAAGCATGACCTATTCACTTTTATCCATGGCGTCTACAAAAAACAAAACTGAGATGACAGTGTGGTCATTTTTCGATTCTTAAACACTTTGCGATTTGGGTGTGGCCGATTCTGTATCGATCCAACGTCAGAATTTAAATTATTTTAAATCTGTTAAAGTAATACAGATGGTTCTAAAATTTAGAGCTTAGAAGCTTGGTATGCGGCATCTCTGGGACAGCAACACTGAGACAACCAACATTGCTGACCGCAGCTACACACCTTGCTGTGAGATTCGAACAGCTCCTTCTATTTCAAATTCTAATTTAAAAGCACGACGGAAGCGAATTAGGTAAGAGTCACAGTATATATAAGCTCAGTTGTGTTGGAAAAAAATACTCTTGCAACAAAACAAACTAGTACCACGATTTTGAGAAGCATTGCCATTGTCATTTTTCTGACAAAAGTTGCGATTTGTTTTGTGATTTTTAGAATTCATACATTCAAATGCATACAACAGCTAAAATGATGAGTGAAGGAAGTCATGATATTTTTAGACATTAAATCAAAATGTTCTTAAATTGCGACACAATAGAACATCTTTGAAAAATAAAGGTTTATGTGGACAGCACCCTCCTCTGGGCTACTGCAAATCTGCTTTGTGAAGACTTTGAGCTTTTGTCTGCAATACATCATGTTGCCAAACTGAAAAGTCAACCAATAAAAACCATACAGTGCTATACATGCTACTCTAATAGTCCTTTGTTTACACTGTCCTTGGCCTTTCGTCGTAGCCTCTTTGTTTTCCACAATTTTCGAACTAAGTTGACCGGGATGCAAGGCTCGACAATTCTTATAAGGATGTCAATCACTCAAATGCTGGAAACGGAAGAGAGAAACTAAAATAAAAAACCTCAACCTCTTGCAGTTAGGTTATTGCAGTAATTAAAGCCTAAATGTTGATTCGGTTGAAGCTTGAATGTTCAGTTGAGCTGCAGATATGTATTGTAACTCAAAAATAACTTTTTATATTTACAAATCTTAAAAAGCTGCAAAGCACTTTTTATCTTAGGGGCATATATGTTGAGCAGTACCAACATGTTTTTTTGTTATGTTTATTGTTTTTCTTAAATATGTAAAAGGAAAGACACATTTTAGTCTATTGGATTCAAGATACCAGGTTGCTACCTTTACTCCTGTTCAACCAAGTTGTAACTTTCCAGTGTGCACACGTTTACATTATTTTAGTGAAATATAAGGGAAATTACACTAGTTTCTTATTACCAATGCACTGTTTCTCTTGCAAAAAAGTGTATCAATATACATATATTAAAGACGCATCAATAATCACTTAGTAATGGAATTGTAACCCCTGAATCGAAATTAAACAGCGCCCAAAGATTCCCACCCCGACACAACACCAAAATGTTATATGTTCCATTGAAAATATAGAACACTACACACGGCGCTCAAAAATCCATCAAAATGTTTTAGTAAGACTTTGGTAAGCTATGAAGTCGCATCGCTTGATGGATTGTACTGTGCTTCAACATACGAGTATTATTATGGTGTGTGTATAAGGTAAGACATATTATCTGGCGTTTTGTTTCACAATATTATGCAAAAGAGACTTTTCTTACCTTCTGGTACCCGCTGATCTGTATTTGAGATCTGTATAAGTCGGGGTTTGGTGGTAGCGGGGGTGTATATTGTAGCCCGGAAGAGTTAGGGATGCAAGGGATTCTGGGTATTTGTTCTGCTGTGTTTATGTTGTGTTACGGTGCGGATGTTCTCCCGAAATGTGTTTGCCATTCTTGTTTGGTGTGGGTTCACAGTGTGGCGCATATTTGTAACAGTGTTAAAGTTGTTTATACGGCCACTCTCAGTGTGACCTGTATGGCTGTTGATCAAGTATGTCTTGCAGTCACTTTCGTGTGTATGCTGAAGCCGCATACAACATGTGACTGTGCCGGTACGCTGTTTGTATGGTGAAAAAGTGGACGCAAAAGGCAGTGCCGTCCCGGCACGCCTGAATATTGTTGTCCGGGTGAAAATCGGGAGAAAATCGGCAGAATGGTTGCCCCGGGAGATTTTCGGGAGGGGCACTGAAATTCGGGAGTCTCCCGGAAAAATCGGGAGGGTTGGCAAGCTTGTCACGCAACCCTGAACGGGACAAGCGGTAGAAAATGGATGGATGGAAAATGGGAAAAAATAGAGATCGAAACAGCACAATGTAAGAAGAAAAAGGCTGAAATGTTGAGACTAATAATAATAATAACAAAAAGCTTGTCTTTAAATTATGGATTATAGATTTATGAAAAAAAACAAAAAAACTTTTGGTTGACCTGAGACGGTACGGAGCGCATGTGTTGCTCAGATTATGTTTTTCTATTAAAGGACAAGCGGTAGAAAAATGGATGGATGAATGGATGGATATTTTACTAATCAGTTTGGGGCGTGTAGCGCAATTTGAGTACCGTATGATTTCCTCTTTGACGTCGCGGACGGAATGACAGAATTGACCAATAAAAACGGAATCGACTGTTTAACGCGGAATATCACAGAAATTGTCATAACTGAAATGCTGTCACCGAGAGGCGAAGGAGCGTTTGTCTGAGGAAATCATTTGTACGGAACCAACCGCTCGATTGTCCCAAAAACCCTCACCTGCATGGAACGGTGCACCACCACTAACGAGCCCCGAAAGGCCGCAGGAGGAGGACTGCGCTCAATGACCTTTCCGGTAGGCTACTGTATATGCCATGTTATATATAGGTACCAAGGTTGTATGGTAGACCGGTACTAATAAAGTGCCGCAGTTCTAATTAATTAAAAACTGTACTACACTGCTTCTGAAAAATACTGGTACTTTTTTTTGTTCCCGCACATGACGGTGCACCGTCGTCACGACGTGACATTGCTGGTAAAACAAGCAGTGGCGCATGTTAGGCAACGCACACGCACATAGTACTTACAAGCAGAAACAGTGTGGAGATAGAAAAAGGAGAATGGACGCATTTTGGTTTAAAACCTAACAATAAAGTTGAAGCTATAAACACTAAAGCGCCGAGGTGCTTAGCTCTTGCTCTTGTTAGCCGTTACTGGCTAGCGGCTAACGTCCATCCGCAGTCGGTAGTGTTTTAGCTGCCATGGCAGCAAATAAACTACGTTTCTTACAAATATCATCCCTGCAGGACGAGGAATAGGTAAACATGCTTCACTACACACCGTAGGAGAATACCATTTCTAACCACTAACAACAAGCCAACGCTCCTCAATGTAAACAAATGCCATGGGTGGGTCTACACAGACATCGACTGTAATGATACCAAGTGCAAGAGTCGTACATAGTCGATACTACAAAGATTACATCGATATATTTTTTATTATCACAACATCTTTTTTCTTTGTTTATTGTTTAGAAACCCATGGAATGTGTCCCTGGACACAGGAGAACTTTAATGATGGCCAATGAATGACCCTGTAACTACTCGATATTGGATTGATACCAAAATTTGTAGTATCACTCAAAACTTGCGTAAAGTATCAAACAACAGTTATAAGTGATTATTACATTGTAGATAGAAAATGGTAATCACAGAAAGCAGATATTAACAGTAAATGAATAAATAAATTAATAATTAATTTTCCACCGCTTATTCCTCATAATTTTGACAAAATAATAGAATGGGAAATGACACAATATGTTACTGCATATGTCAGCCGCATAATTAGAAGCCTTTGTTTGCTTACTTAGTACTAAAAGAGAAGATGTCAAGCATGTTCGCAATGTTATTTAATGCTTCTTTGATTGCAATAAGAAACTCATGTTAAATGTATCATAAGATTTTCTGTTAATATAAAGCCAATAATGACATTTTTGATGTGGTCATGAGTGTGAAGCGACTGGGATGAGAATCAGCACCTCCAAGTCCGAGTCCATGGTTCTCACCCGGAAAAGGGTGGAGTGCCATCTCCGGGTTGGGGAGGAGACCCTGCCCCAAGTGGAGGAGTTCAAGTACCTCGGAGTCTTGTTCACGAGTGAGGGAAGAGTGGATCGTGAGATCGACAGGCGGATCGGTGCGGCGTCTTCAGTAATGCGGACGCTGTATCGATCTGTTGTGGTGAAGAAGGAGCTGAGCCGGAAGGCAAAACTCTCACTTTACCGGTCGATCTACGTTCCCATCCTCACCTATGGTCATGAGCTTTGGGTTATGACCGAAAGGACAAGATCACGGGTACAAGCGGCCGAAATGAGTTTCCTCCGCCGAGTGGCGGGGCTCTCCCTTAGAGATAGGGTGAGGAGCTCTGTCATCCGGGGGAGCTCAAAGTAAAGCCACTGCTCCGCCACATCGAGAGGAGCCAGATGAGGTGGTTCAGGCATCTGGTCAGGATGCCACCCGAACGCCTCCCTAGGGAGGTGTTTAGGGCACGTCCGACCGGTAGGAGGCCACGGGGAAGACCCAGGACACGTTGGGAAGACTATGTCTCCCGGCTGGTCTGGGAACGCCTCGGGATCCTCCGGGAAGAGCTGGACGAAGTGGATGGGGAGAGGGAAGTCTGGGCTTCCATGCTTAGGCTGCTGCCCCCGCGACCTGACCTCGGATAAGCGGAAAAAGATGGATGGATAGATGGATGGATGGAATGACATTTTTGTGGTCTCTTTATTTTGTATCAAAATACATTTTGGTACTGGTACCGGTACCAAAATATTGGTATTGGGACAACCCTAATAGGCACTGTCTTTTGTTAAATTTGTGAATGAAAACAAACACCTGTGTAAATATTTAATGGTTCAATGTGTACAACTGCAGCTTATAGACTTTTTTTTTTTTTTTTTTTGTCCTGTCCAGCTTCTCAGGCAAATTATATTGTATTATAGATGCCCATATCGGCTGTACACATTTACTTTACAAAAGATAAGTGTGGGATACTTCTCTTGTTGACTTATTTGTATTTTACTTTATTTAAATTGATTTTTATTAATATTTGTAATAATAACTTGGTGCAGCCGGGCCGTAGCAGGAGGGAATAGAAAGAGAAACAAAAGAAGACAGAGAGGGAAATTGTGGGGACAAGAAAGACAGAAAGACAAAAACAACAACAGCAAACACAACAACAACAACAATAGAACAACATCAGCAAATAGGATATGTACAAATATGATGGTAAAAGTGATAGCAAAGAAGCAGTTAGTGAAATAAATAATACAGAAACGACAATGAACATTATTACACTACAAATAGAGCAATACAAATACCAATAGAAATAGCACTATTGATAATGAATAATAACAATTACCTCTATTATCAACAATACCATTGTTTAGATGCAACAATACATATATGTAATGATAACTTGAAATACAAAAGAAAGCAAATAAATGGAGGGGAAGAAAGAGAAGCCAACTATATTAACCTTGTGGATTGTTATAGTAACAATAGTTTAGGCTTTGTCCTTGTGCCATGTGTTACCCAGTTTATAGACTTCTGCTGACCACATATGTACAAAATAAGATGTGTTCAAAAATTTAGTGGCTGCGGTTTATTACTTGGTGTGTTCTATAATTATGGTAGTTGACAAAATAATGTATTCGATGACTAGTTGACAATCAAACTTGCCTCTAGTTGTCGAACTACTCCACCTAACTCTGAACCTGTGGGGATGTGTGGTGGCTCGTTTGAGCCTGATATGAGCATGGCAGGACTACGCAGAATGACCACGTGTCACGTCGGGGTCGCATGTTAATGCGTGGATGATTTATTCTCATAAATCAGTCAACAATACAAGAATAAACAGAAAAGCGTGCCTATAGCATGGGAATATATGGCGAAGCTTAGCACATGAACAAGAATCACAGGAATAACTAAACGTAACTTGTCGCATGAAGCAAACAAGACAGCCAGACTAAGTGTGGCGAAAAGCAGGTATAAATAGCTCTCTGATTAGTGCCCGGGAGCAGGTGAGCGTCCCGAACACTAATCAGAGGCAGGTGAACATAATCAGCCCTCATGGCAACTATAACACAAACCCAGGGGTGCTGAAAACAGAACTAAGGGAGTCAAACTAAAATAAAACATGATCCGGGCAACGCATCATGACAACATTATCATTAGCGTTATCAAACATTATTGAACAGGAAATGATTAAACTTAAGAGATGGTTTGATGTCAATAAATTATCATTAAATGTAAAAAAAACAAAGTTTATGATTTTTTGTAAGAGGAAAAGGGAGGAAACGATCAAACTGTCAATAGATGGAATTGATATTGAAAGGGTTTCTGAACTTAAATTTTTAGGAGTGATACTGGATGACGGTCTGACATGGAAATCTCATATTGCACATGTACGGAAAAAGATGTCTAAGAGTATTTTTATATTAAACAAGGTCAAATATGTGTTAGATTACAGGGCAATGCGTATATTGTATTGTGCACTTATATTGCCATATATCAGCTACTGTGTGGAAGAACATATAAGAGTAACATAAAGGCATTCTATCAACTACAGAAAAGAGCTATAAGGATTATTCATAAAGTAGATTACTTAGAACACACTAACATATTATTTATTAATTCTGCTTTATTGAAATTACAGGAGCTAGTAAAGTTACAGACATTATGTGTCATGTTTAAGGCTAAAAGTAAAACATTACCAGCAAATTCACTTCTGAGAATGAAGAGCATGGAAGAAAAGGTCATTTCAAACATCAGTATTGAAGGACAACTTTAAAACAAATGTGTATATCAGTGGTGGGGGTTAAACTATGGAATTCTCTTTACAATGAGATAAAAGATTGTAAAAATATATTCCAATTGAAAAAAATATAAAAAGACAGAACAATAATAGTAATAATAAGATCATATGGACAGCTATAAGTGTTTACATTTTGCTTTACATTTATTATTTTACTTATTTTTTGCCTGGTTTTGTATTTGTTTTGTATCATCCCGTGAGGTGTATATTACTTTTTTTTTAATTGTCTATTGATCAAAGATGCACATCAATGAAGGAGATAAATAAAAATGAAATGAAATGAAATGTATGAATAACAAAATCATATAGGAATATGAAATTGGCCCCCTGCATCCTTTGATTTTTTTGGTATGGAAAATGTTTGAACACTGCTGCACTAACATTAAATTACCTAATAATGTTGATTGTTTAAAGACATTATATTATCTTTGTAAAGACATATTTGGACACAACTACTTACAACCACCTAAGCCAAGGGTTGGTAACCCAAAATGTTGAAAGAGCCATATTGGACCAAAAATACAAAAAACAAATATGTCTGGAGCCGCAAAAAATGAAAGGCCCGTATATAAGTCTTATAATGAAGACAACACATGACGTAAGTGTTGATATTAGCTATAATAGCCTACTATCAAAATGACTATGTGTCGCAGGCTGAAGCAAATCTTCGTTGACAGAAATGTTGTATTTTAATTTTTATTCTACACAATTTTGCAACATTAGAAGCCATTGGTAAAACGGAGGCTTTTCAGAAGGTGAGATAACTCCTGGAAATGACTGGCTTTTAATGGCCAAAGGTATAGATGTGTGTGTCCAAGTTAAAGGAAACGGCAGAATGTCTTCTTCTAATGGATTTATTACAATCTTTGGCAAGCTAGGTAATGTTTGCTGTGGTCTGGAACAACATGGCACACAAACAACTATCTGAAATGCAGCCAATATTACATACAGATAATGTGTCCAAAGACATGCACCTAGGGATAGGTTGATTGGCAACACTAAATTGGCCCTAGTGTGTGAATGTGAGTGTGAATGTTGTCTGTCTATCTCTGTTGGCCCTGCGATGAGGTGGCGACTTGTCCAGGGTGTACCCCGTGTACCCCGCCTTTCGCCCGACTGTAGCTGAGATAGGCTCCAGCACCCCCCGTGACCCCGAAAGGGATAAGCGGTAGAAAATGGATGGATGGATGGAGACATGCAAAACTAAATTATATACAAAGAGGGCAAAAGTAAAGGATATAAAATGAGCTCAAATATAGCTACAAACGAGGCATGATGATGCAATATGAACATACAGCTAGCCTAAATAGCATGTTAGCATCGATTAGCTTGCTGTCATGCACTGATCAAATATGCCTGATTAGCACTCCAACAAGTCTATAACATAAACAAAGCTCACCTTCGTGCGTTCACACACAGCATAAAACGTTTGGTGGACAAAATGAGACAAAGAAGGAGCGGCATAAAACACGTCTTTCTGTGGCAGCGTCAGAGAAAGTTGTACATGTAAACAAACTTTGATGAGTTCAAGGATCGCTGAAATTACTAGGACAAAACAGTGCTCGCCAAATACTCTCATCGGTGAAGCATACACACAAACATATTAAACAGCGGGCTTTCGAACAATTGGGAAGGTTTGTGTCATGTTTGTCCTCAAACAAGACACAAACTAAAACAAAAACAATTATTTTCCCCCCATCTTTTTCCAATTTCAATCCTTTTTTTAACAATGCTCAAGGGAGCCACTAGAGCATGGGTGTCAAACTCTGGCCCGCGGGCTAACTTGGCCCTTGAGGTGATATCAAATTAACACTAGAGCTGGCCCGCCAATTATATACAGCGACGGTGCTCCGGTAACATCGCATTCACCGCTAATTCTCATACTTGCCAACCCTCCCGGGAGACTCCCAAATTTCAGTGCCCCTCCCAAAATTTGTCACATCCGCTTTTCATCCAGTCCAACGAGTGCTGGCCCAGTCACATAATAAGTGCGGCTTCTGCACGCACACACAAGTCAATGCAATCAACAGCGGTACAGGTTACACTGAGGGTGTCCGTACAAACAACTTTAACACTGTTAGAAATATACGGCACACTGTGAACCCACACAAAACAAGAATGACAAACACATTTTGGGAGAAAATCCGCACCGTAACACAACATAAACACAACAGAATAAATAGAACCCTTTGCAGCACTGACTCTTCCGGGACGCTACAAGGTGTGTGTGTGTGTGGGGGGGGGGGGGGGGGGGGGGGGGGGGTATTTTGTAGCGTCCCGGAAGAGTTAATGCTGCAAAGGGTTCTGAGTATTTGTTCTGTTGTGTTTATGTTGTGTTACGGTGCGGATGTTCTCCCGAAATGTGTTTGTCATTCTTGTTTGGTGTGGATTCACAGTGTGGCGTATATTTCTAACAGTGTTAAAGTTGTTTATAGGGACACCTTCAGTGTAACCTGTATCGTTGTTGATCAAGTATGCGTTGCATTCCCGTGTGTGTGCGTACAGAAGCCGTGACTTGTGACTGGGCCGGCACGTTGCTAGAATGGATGAAAAGCGGACGTGACGACAGCTCGTAGAGGACGTTAAAGCTAGTGCCTTTAAGGCACGCCCCCAAGACTGTGGTCCGGGTGGACTACGAGATATAATGACTGATGAACACCTTCGTTCGATAATGAAGGTTGCCTCAGCTCAAAGCCTGAGCCCCGACATTAATGAATTAGCATCCAAAAAAAGATGCCAGGTATCTGGCTTGGGCACATCAGATTAGATCAGTGTGTTGCAAACTGAGCAGTTTAAAGTCCTGAATGGTTGGTTTATTCATTGTTATTTTATTTTCTAATTTATTAGCCTGTGGAAAAAGTTAATGTTGATATTTACCTCAGAAGGCTGCAAATAGAAAAGAGGCATTCAATTTTTATTTAAATTGTATTTGATATGCTATTGATATTTTTTAATTATTATTATCTGAAACTCGATTTTGCATGTCACTATAAAGTTATATAAGCCTTGCTTGTTCAATATTCAATGCAAAACTTGTTTGGGTCCCTATTAAAAGGTTAATTTGTTCAACCTTGGCCCACGGCTTTGTTCAGTTTTAAATTTTGGCCCACTCTGTATTTGAGTTTGACACCCCTGCACTAGACCCACATGCGGCTCGAGAGCCGCGGGTTTCTGACCCCTGTGTTAGGGGATATAATGCAAGCACAGATTAAATTGATTTTAATTCATTTAAATGGGAAATGTTGATTTGAGATACAAACGTTCTGAGCTAAGAGCTTCATCACAGAACCATTAAGTTGAGGCAATACATAGCATGTTAGCATTGATTAGCTTGAGCATTCACACACAGCATGAATCTTTTGGTGGACAAAAGACAAAGGAGTGGAATATTTTACATGTAAACAAACTGTTGCATCACAGTCCACACTATGGTGAGTTCAAGAACCGCCGAAATTAGTAGGACAAAACGATGTTCACCAAATACACTCAAACATATTATACGGTGGCCTTTCTAACAATTGGGAATGCTTATGTCATGTTTGCCCTCAAACAAAAAATATACTAAAACACAAACCCATTTTGTCCATATTCAATCCTTTTTTTAAAAATGCTCCAGGGAGCCAACAGGGCGGTGCTAAAGAGCCGCATGTGGCTCTGGAGCCGCGGGTTGCTGACCACCGGTCTCACCAGTCATTCCATAAAGTGCATGGTGCAGTCTCACACCTTCATTCATTCACCTGAGTCCACATTTCCCAACAATTCAAACACAGAGAGCACATTTCCAAGTGACATTAGTTGAGGCAAAAAGCCACTGAACATCATTTGAAGTGACGCCAGAAGAAAGCGAAACACTACAAGGAGGCTGAGAGCAGCTCCGACAACACTTCGCACCTACGTCATCACGTCTCAACTTCCCCCGCGACGTCATGCACCGTTCTCCCCAACACACAGACGACGGCGACATTTTTTTTTTTTTTTTTTTTTTACTTACACCGGTTGCTATAATTAAAGGTGTCCACTCCAAGCCCCAGGCTTCCGGCTTGATCGGTTTGTTTTCGGCGTGAGTTTGTAGCCTTCCTCTCTCAAACATCTGCTCCCTAAAACGCAGGAGGACCTCCCCTCCCTCTTTTTTCTCCCCGCACGCCAACAAATTCCCTTCACATGAAATTATCAGTCGTTTCTCCAAAGTTTCACATAAACACAGACGAGGCGGGAAAGTGCTGCTTCCTGTCAGCTTGTCCTCGTCCGACACATAATCACACGGGGAGGTCGACCCAAACAATCGATACCAAGGGTATGGACAGTGCTGGATCGATACTGGCGTTGTAAGATCGATATGGTTCAGGTTATATTTCACAAATAAATGTATGTTTTTGTTGTGTTCAAATATAGTGTAAATGTTAATATGTACAAACTCAGGTCTTCAATTATTTTGTTGCTGATATTGTCTAAGTCAGTGGTCCCCAACCACCGGTCCGGGGACCATATTTTCCAACAATGTTCCCTCTAAGGTGCGCGCCTGTGCAATTGCGCACTGCTCAAGCGTCCTCTGCGCAAGGCAAATCTATGCCACGCACAAAATCAAATAAAAATAAAAAAGCGCATAACAATTTTCGACACACGGACACGACAGAGAAGACAGTTTTCGTCATCATTGTTCAAATATTGTAACATCTGTCGAGACGCTTTGAGGACATGAATTCCATCGATCACTTTACTGAGCAAAACTCTTTATTGTCGGCCATAAACACATCACCAAAACATTACTAAAAAAAATGATATCTAGCAAAACTGGTCATTTTCTGCAGTACAAACCAAACCAAAATCAACTTTGTTATATCAACAGCAGCCGCTCGCTCTTTCTCACTTGCGCCAACACATGCACATATGGCACTTAGCCAGTGATGCGTTTACAGCCACACAAAAAGTCGGACAACTCCAACACCACACATTAAGTGTCATTCCAGGTCGTTACACTATGATTTACCAATCAAATGTGTGCTTATTCTAGTGTCATTTATCAGGAATCTTAATTTATAAATATTAATCATGAAATGCTGTTAGTATATTAAATAAATACTAATAAAACTATATTTTTTACAAACAGGAAGTTGCAGGAATGTACACATGATCCCCTGCTTACATCTCATTGTGCAACATGTGAATGTTTTAATGGGAACTAAATGCAATGTCTGGAAGGGGTACAAACTATTTCCAAAGCAGGACCTCCACCCAGACAAACAATACAAGTACACAGTTCATGAAAAACAATATTTTTTGTTATTGTCATTGTAAGTGGGCCTAAACACTTATATTAGAAAATAACCTCATGGAAATGACTGCTGTCATTTGATTATAATAATAAGAGAATGTTGTCTGTCTATCTGTGTTGGCCCTGCGATGAGGTGGCGACTTGTCCAGGGTGTACCCCGCCTTCCGCCCGAATGCAGCTGAGATAGGCTCCAGCACCCCCCCGCGACCACGAAAGGGACAAGCGGTAGAAAATGGATGGATGGATGGAGATTGAACTTGTTATTTAGTCAGGTTTGGGACAGGTGTGCTGCTAGTGTAGCCACAGTGTGCACGTCTGATGTTGCTCACATGGGCTCCACTGAATGCTCAGGGAGTTTTTGCGTTTGCTCACACACATGAAAAATTAGAGGGAACATTGCTTGCCAACTCTCCCGATTTTCCCGGGAGACTCTCGAATTTCAGTGCCCCTCCCGAAAAATGTCTCCCGATTTCAACCCGGACAACAATATTGGGGGCGTGCCCTAAAGGCACTGCCTTTAGCGTCCTCTCTCATCTGAAAAAGAGACTATTATATATGTCTCCATTATCCATAGGTTTATCTATAACCCATAAAGTAGGCAGACACGGAGCTATTTCTCAGCATGTGTTTATTCCAGGCGGCACTTTAATACACTGACACATAACATCCGGATTCCCATCATGCATTGCTTCAAAACTACGGCAAGTAGTAATGTTCAAAAACATAACAGAGACGAAGCAGAAGAACAAAGAAGAGACATGGCGACGACGAGTAAGAAGAAGAAGTACGCTTGCAAGTTCCAAAATGATTGGAAAAAATCATTTCTGTTCATCCAGGACAGCTCCAAGGGGAAGGGGTATGCTGCCTGCACATTTTGTAGATCAGACTTCTCCATTGAACACGGTGGCCGAACGGATGTACTCATTCATGAACGGATTATTTATATACATATATATATTCAGAGGTCTCAAGGTTGGCAAGTATGCCGGACCTGTACCGATCCTTGACGCATTTGCTACCGGGGCCGCAGAGAAACATTAAATACTTTATAAACCACTGCATTTTCTCCGACTTAACTTTTGCCTGTCCCACGGGACACACCAATAAGCTTGTTTATAGATGTACAATAAAACTCCTCATAGGAATTTTCCATTTCCTATATTTTTTATAACTTTGTGACATGATACAATGCACATTAACCCTTGTGTAATGTTCATATTGTTGTTACTCAGCCAGCGTTTGTGGGTCTGATGAACCCGTTGCATTTTGTGGCTTTTAATGCCTCACAATCAAACACTTTTATGTAAAAATACTGAACAGATGTTTACCTTATCCCAGTAAACACCTGTTCAGTATTTTAACATAAAAGTGTTTGATTGTGAGTCGTTAAAAGCCACAAAATGCAACGGGTCCATCAGACCCACAAACGCTGGCTGAGTAACAACAATATGAACGTTGCACGGAAAATTTATCTGCCAGTTTCTGCATCCCACAGGGATTCTTCTTTTGTGTTTCTGCACCCGCGGTTCTCACACAAGGTTGCAACATTGTTTGTCAACACTGTCTGCTCTCATTTTCTCGCACATTTGGCCCTCTGATGTTCTGTGTACCTACACGCTGTCCTCCTCCTGTCTAGGCCTGCTGTGTGTGTGTGTGTGTGTGTGTGTGTGTGTGTGTGTGTGTGTGTGTGTGTGTGTGTGTGTGTGTGTGTGTGTGTGTGTGGTACACAGAACATCAATTTCCACACTTCCATTAGCTCCGAGTCCAGTGGACCCGGACATCTTATACGTAATAGAAATGTGTAGGGGGGGTGTATGGTGTGTGGTCATTAAATATGTATTTTGATATATGTTCTTCACAGAAAATGAGCCAAAGTCAGTGAGTCTCAGTTTGAAAAATTAATTAATTGTATAATTTTTCTTTTAATAAAAATGAAAACGGGTGCCACAGACCCGAACACCACACATTTATATAAAATATAAATGTGTCAGATTGTAGCCAAAGATTAGTTTTTTGTATTTTTGGTCTAATATGGCTCTTTCAACGTTTTGGGTTTTGCCGACCCCTGCCCTGTAACATGATTTTTAAAAAGAAACAAACTTTTGAGATAAGAAATATTGAATAAAAACAATACAATATAATGTAAAAAAAAATTCAGTTTTTTAACATGAAAGTGTTTGATTGTGAGTCATTAAAAGCCACAAAATGCAACGGGTCCATCAGACCCACAAACGCTGGCTGAGTAACAACAATATGATCGTGGCACGGAAAATTTCTCTGCCAGTTTCTGCATCCCACAGGGATTCTTCTTTTGTGTTTCTGCACCTGCGGTTCTCACACAAGGTTGCAACATTGTTTGTCAACACTGTCTGCTCTCATTTTCTCGTACATTTGACCCTCTGATGTTCTGTGTACCTACACGCTGTCCTCCTCCTGTCTAGGCCTGCTGTGTGTGTGTGGTACACAGAACATCAATTTCCACACTTCTATTAGCCCCGGGTCCAGTGGACCCGGACATCTTATATGTAATAAAAATGTGTAGGGGGGGTGTATGGTGTGTGGTCATTAAATATGTATTCTGATATATGTTCTTCACAGAAAATGAGCCAAAGTCAGTGAGTCTCAGTTTGAAAAATTAATTAATTGTATCATTTTTCTTTTAATAAAAAATCAAAACGGGTCCCACAGACCCGAACACCACACATTTATATAAAATATAAATGTGACAGATTGTAGCTAAAGATTAGTTTTTTGTATTTTTGGTCTAACGTTTTGTGTTTTGCCGACCCCTGCCCTAACCCACCAAAAAAAGCATGATTTTAACATGTAACATGATTTTTAAAAAGAAACAAACTTTTGAGATAAGAAATATTGAATAAAAACAATACAATATAATGTAATACTAACAACTACAGTAGTTTTATGATGTAATGTAATAATAATGTACAGTGTTTACCTTCAAGAGGGGACTTCTGCGGTATCTCCTTCCAGCTGTTTCTTTGTCAAACACACCATCAGGAGCTTCTCCATATTTTTATGGATAAATGTCTGCCATTTATAGACTATTTTAACATTCTTGGCTGGCGTTCGACTCGTTCTGCGTCAGTGCGGTGCAGAGTAGCAGTGACACACTGGAATTGCTTCACCAAGTTGGCAACACGCTAGTCATATTTTTGATTATGTATTTTGTTGATTTAATGCAGGGGTGTCAAACGTACGGCCCGAACAGGTTTTATCTGGCCCGCGGGATGATTTTGTTAAGTATAAAAAAAAGCCAAAATTTTTGAATGAGAGAAACTGCTGTTCTAAATGTGTCCACTAGATGTCACAATAGCAATTGTTTTTATCTTTGTAGATGATGCTACATATGTCAAAAAAATAAACCACATGATGTTAGTGCACCAGTCGAGGAAAATGAGCAAACTACATAAATAACATCCTGTCATTTGATGTTGATATTATTTTTTTATCTTGATAAATTGAAAAGGAACACCAATGAGTTGACTGATGAACATTATCACATAATTTATTCAGAAAGTATATATAACGACAAATAAAGATAGAATACTATTATCGCAACATGTAAGTGTAAAAAAAAATTTTAAAAAATAATTAGGATTTGTACATTTTCAGAATGTGCTTGTTCTATTTTTAAACAAAGAAAACCATCTGAAGTTGTCTTTATTTTTAAGTTATCGTGCAGTGATTTTACCAGTCCGGCCCACTTGGGAGTGGATTTTAACTGAAATTATTGCTTGCAATTTAAAATATAACCATTAGCCAAGAGACAGCTCTTATCTCAATCAATCAATCAATAAAACTTTATTTATAAAGCACTTTTCATACATAAAATGCAACGCAAAGTGCTTTACAGAGTTAAAAACTATACCCCAATGACCCATGTCCCCCATTATCACATACGTACGCACGGACACAGATACCAAACACAAACACACACACACAGCATACACACATATGCAACTATATGAACAAATGAATGCATGGCTGAGTACAGAGGAGCCATGTGAGTAAACACTATCACAGGAGCCATCTGCACCAGGAGGTCATCAGACCATGGCCACCAGGACGCTGACACAAAAGCACTCAAAACACTCTTAAGTTGAGGGACCATTGTACTGTGTCTTTGCATACTTACCAGAAATTACATTTGCAATATTAATCCGCTTATTTTCTTCTTTTGAATTGTGAACCGCCAGCACTCTGTCTTCTTCCTGTAAGTGTTCCATGTGTGTTTTTTGTTCTGCAAGGCTGTGTTCACACCTGTAGTTCACTTCTTTTTGGTTTCAATGAGTTCACATTTTAGCTAAAAAAATTTTTTTTAAAACTGCACTCCAGTTCACTTTCATACTTATCTCTCAAGCAGTCTCTGGTCACTTGATTGGTGCATCCCAGGGCTTGAATGATTGTTTTCACACTTGAACAAATGTACAAAACCCAAAACCAGTGAAGTTGGCATGTTGTGTAATTCGTAAATAAAAACAGAATACAATGATTTGCAAATCCTTTTCAACTTATATTCAATTGAATAAACTGCAATGACAAAATATTTTATGTTCGAACTGAGAAACTTTATTTTTATTGGCAAATAATCATTAACTTAGAATTTAATGGCAGCAACACATTGCATACAAGTTGTCACAGGGGAATTTTTACCACTGTGTTACATGGCCTTTCCTTTTAACAACACTCAGTAAACCTTTGGGAACTGAGGGGACCAATTGTTGAAGCTTTTCAGGTGGAATTCTTTCCCATTCTTGCTTGAGGTACCGCTTAAGTTGTTCAACAGTCCGGGGTCTCCATTGTGGTATTTTAGGCTTCATAATGCGCCACACATTTTCAATGAGAGACAGGTCTGGACTACAGGCAGACCAGTCTAGTACCCGCACTCTTTTACTATGAAGCCACGCTGTTGTAACACGTGGCTTGGCATTGTCTTGCTGAAATAAGCAGGGGCGTCCACGATAACGTTGCTTGGATGGCAACATATGTTGCTCCAAAACCCGTATGTACCTTTCAGCATTAATGGTGCCTTCACAGATGTGTAAGTTACCCATGTCTTGGGCACTAATACACCCCCATACCATCACAGATGCTGGCTTTTCAACTTTGTGCCTATAACAATTCGGATGGTTCTTTTCCTCTTTGGTCCGGAGGACACGACGTCCACAGTTTTCAAAAACAGTTTGAAATGTGGACTCGTCAGACCACAGAAAAGGGGAGCAGTGAGCAGCAGCGGTGTCTGCGCCCGGGAATCATTTTGGTGATTTAACCCCTAATTCCAAACCTTGATGCTGAGTGCCGAGCAGGGAGGTAATGGGTCCCATTTTTATAGTCTTTGGTATGACTCAGGGCGGACACTCTAACCACAAGGCCACTGAGCAGCTTTTCTCTTGTTTTTGAGTGGAAAAGCTAGCTACAATCAAATGTAAAACTATTCACCCTTTGATGACGCATGATGGAGGCATTTGAAGACATGTTTAATGCTTTTTAATATATTTCAAACAAGTGTAAAAATAAGTTACCCACCATACAATAACATGTCAAAACAATAAACTAAATACACTTGTTTATTTACACACAATTGTATTACTATTCTGTATTAAGTAAAATATACTAGACAGATGTTACACAGTAAGCTCCCGGATGCCCCGTAAGTACTATAATAATATTATTAAACTATATTTATATGTTCAATAACCAAACATCATATTATAAACTTGCTTATATTATAAAGTTACTTTTCCATTTCCAACCAAACAATGAAATGAATAAGAATATACCGTAAACACACACCGATTCCTCTCTGAGTTGTTCCTACTTTTTAATGATTTTTGTACAGCAAAACCAAAGAGTTCTTCTTTCAACGGAGCAGCAAAAAAAATTACACGAGAATGTTTAAATCGAACCAGGTCAGGACAAAACACGAATAAAAGGATACAAACGACAATGTTCTTCTCATACTGTAGTAGATTATTTGTGTTTTGGTACGATGGTGCAGTCGGCGTTCATATTTGCCCTATTCAGGACTAGAGTCCATAGGCGGGTAGGCCAAGACCCCTCTCAAATGTCTAGGCCAGGATTATTCAACTGGCACCCCGAGGGCCAGGTACCTGAGAATGTCACCAAATTCAAATCCCAAATTTTTTGTGGTCGTCAGCTTGAAGCGTCCCTCTGTCTCCGATTTTGCTTACTAGTTTCGATGAGCCGCCTTATCTTGCCTCTGATTGGCCAGTCTTTAATGTTTCGCCCTGACCTTAGCTGATTGTGACTCATCATACAAACATTAACCAATCATCATGGATTTTCTCCATACATATGGATGTTCTCATTCATCCAGGTCATTGAATTTTCTCCATATTCTTTTGACCTGGATTTGCAGTCCATTTTCTCTCTTTGTAGCTTTTAGCTTTGATGTAGGCTACCTCGCTACATGGGTCTAAAAGTAGCTAAGCTACAGGAAAAGCTACTCGTTAAAAAAATAGCTAATCTCCCGCGAAGCTACTGGAAAATGTAGTTAAGCGACGCAGCTTAGCTACATGTAGCTTGTTACTGCCCATCACTGTGATTGACCATAGCGTGATCTGCTTAGCACCCAGTGTCTTAAACTTGTAGTTCATCCTCTGAATATTCAGGCTAAAAAAAAAAAGTTCTGGATCATCATTTGTCCCAAATGGTCATTGTTGGTTTTCATAAAGTCTGACGTGATTAGTAGTAGTTGTTGTTATTGTTGAAGGAAATAGGGAACGTTGTGATGCGCTTTGTGAAATTAACTGTTGATGTGAGCCAAGACCGTTAATACTAAAAATGACCAAAAATACGTAAATATGACATGCTATGTGAGAATGTGAGTGTGAATGTTGTCTGTTTGTGTTGGCCCTGCAATGAGGTGTTGACTTGTGGCTATCCTGCCTTCGGCCTAGTTGGGATAGGCTCCAGACCCTGTTACAACATTAAATTTAAGCATGTATATAAAACGTTCATGGTGGTTTTTTTTATTTTAAGGTTCTTCATTGATGGAATGCCCAGGACATGCATTGTTCGCTGTCCCATGCTATCGTTTATATGAAAGACTTGTGTTCTAGTCTCACATAAGGATTGTGAATAATAGACACAATTCCAAAAAAAGTGCAGTTCCACTTAAAGTCGTCAAATTTTTGACAGTTAAAAATGTTTTCGTAATGTGATTTATGTAACTAAGGTGTTGCTATAGCTGGTTTGCTTCAAATGCAGTCAGTAGTCATATGTTCAACTTTTCAAGTTATACTAGTGGTGTTCCTCAGGGTTCCATTTTAGGTCCTCTCTTTTTCATCATTTAGACCAAGGGTGTCAAACTCATTTTAGATCAGGGGCCAGATAAAGAAAAATCTACTCCCAAGCGGGCCGGACTGGTAAAATCACAGCACGATAACTTAAAAATAAAGACAACTTCAGATTGTTTTCATTGTTAAAAAATTAATGTTTTTTTTTTTACACTTACATGTTGCGGTTAATAGTGTTCTATCTCTATTTGTCGTTATTTATACTTTCTGAACAAATTATGTGATAATGTTTATCAGTCAATTCATTGGTGTTCATTTACAATCTATCAAGATAAAAAAATGATATCAAAATGAAATTACAGGATGTTATTTATGTAGTTTGCTCATTTTCCTTGACTGGTGCACTAACATCATGTCATTTATTAAGTGCATATGTAGCATCATCTACAAAGATACAAAGAATTGCTATTGCGACATCTAGTGGACACATTTAGAACAGCAGTTTCTTTCATTCAAAAATGTTGGCTCATTTTTATACTTAGCACACTCATTCCGCGGGCCTGATCCGGCCCTCGGGCTGGAGACAGCCACAGGAACGGTGCTGGACTACATAAAGTTCTGCATCGGGAATGTGACTGTGGAAAAAACCATCCGGGTTTACCCCAACAAGAAACCCTGGATGACCAGCCAGGTCCGCACACTCCTCAGGGCCCGCGACGCAGCCTTCAGGTCAGGGGACAGGGCACTGTACAGTGTTGCTAGAGCCGACCTGAAGAGAGGGATTAAAAAAGCAAAGGCGGACCACAGGAGGTGCATAGAGTCCCATCTGTCCAGCAAAAACTCACGGGAGGTGTGGCGGGGCATTCATCACATCACGAACTTCAGAGGCTGCAATATGACAACTGCGGATCAGAGTGCGACACTGGCAGAGGAGCTTAACTGTTTCTTTGCCCGTTTCGAAACCCCCCAGCGACACTCATCTGCTCCAGCCCTGCCCCCGCCCCCACCGGGCTCCGGCGCCACTCCACTCACTGTACAGGAGCACAGTGTCAGACGAGTGCTCCTGGCTGTGAACCCCAGGAAGGCTACCGGACCAGACGGAGCACCTTGAAAGGTGCTCAGGACGTGCGCCCACCAGCTCGCTCACCCCCTCACCAGGATCTTCAACCTCTCCCTGGCTCAGGCAGTCATCCCATCCTGCCTGAAGTCATCTACAATAATCCCGGTGCCGAAGAAGTCTCCCATCACCAGCCTGAATGATTACCGACCTGTGGCCTTCACTCCGGTAATCATGAAGTGCTTCGAGCGACTTGTTCTCCAGAACATCAAGGACCATATCCCTCCAGACTTCGACCCCCACCAGTTCGCATACCGGGCGAACAGGTCCACAGAGGACGCCATCGCTGTTGCTCTCCACTCTGCTCTGAACCACCTGGAGCAGCAGCAGAGCTATGTCCGGATGCTCTCTGTGGACTATAGCTCTGCCTTCAATACAATAATCCCGGACAGACTCTGCAATAAACTGGACACTCTTGGCCTCCCCCCTCTCACAAACGCCTGGATAAGGGACTTCCTAACGGACCGACCCCAGAATGTGAGACTTGGCCCGCACCTCTCATCCTCCCGCACGCTGAGCATCGGCTCCCCACAGGGCTGTGTGCTGAGCCCCCTCCTCTACTGCCTTTACACCCATGACTGCAGTCCGGCCCACAGTGACAACCTTACCGTCAAGTTCGCCGACGATACCACAGTGGTCGGGCTCATCTCCAGGGGTGACGAGGCTGCCTACAGAGAGGAGGTCCTGAAGCTGACGGCCTGGTCTTCGGAGAACAACCTCGCTCTCAACACCAGCAAGACCAGAGAGATCATCGTGGACTTCAGGAGGAGCAGCACCGACCCTGCCCCCCTCTACATCAACGGCGAGCGTGTAGAGAGGGTCCACACCTTCAGGTACCTTGGAGTCCACATCTCTAATGACTTCTCCTGGACAGTCAACACCACATCAATCATCAAGAAGGCTCAGCAGCGGCTACACTTCCTTAGAGTCCTCGGTAAGTACAACCTGAAGCCTGACCTGCTGCTGACCTTCTACCGCTCGTCCATCGAGAGCCTGCTGACCTACTGTATTACGGTATGGTACGGCAGCTGCACTGCAGCAGACAGGGAGAGGCTGCAAAGAGTGGTCAAGACGGCTCAGAAGATCATCGGCCGCCCTCTCCCCTCTCTGACGGACATCTACACCTCCCGCTGCCTCAACAGAGCCAGTGCCATCATCAAGGACAGCACCCACCCTGGCTCTGACCTGTTCCACCTGCTGCCCTCTGGGAAGCGCTACAGGTGCATTAAAACCAAAACAAACAGTCTAAAGAACAGCTTCTTCCCCAGGGCCATAACCATCCTGAACGGACTGCCCCATTGTCCTTCATAACTGCCTTCTCTTCGTTGCAATAACCCATTCCACCAACCACCCTGTTTTTGTTTTGTTTTTTCATGTATATATTCATTTCACACCATATTCATTGCACTTCTACATTTTTTAAAATTTTTATATATTTGCACATTGTTTTTCTAGCATGCACACATCGCACTGTATGGAATGGCCTCAATCTCGTTACCTTGCGTAATGACAATAAAGCTGATTCTGATTCTGATTCATATGTTTGACTATTTAGACCAGGGGTCGGGAACCTTTTTGGCTGAGAGAGCCATGAAAGCCAAATATTTTAAAATGTATTTCCGTGAGAGCCATATAATATTTTTTAACACTGAATACAACTATATGCGTGCATTTCTAAGTAAGACCAACATCTTTAGAGTATAATAAGTCTCTTATTCGTTTGAATAACATTGTTATTCTGAAGCTAACCAATAATAAATAAAATACTTCTTACCATTAATGCGACTTCTTGAACAGGTGCGGTAGAAAACGGATGGATGGATTAAAATGCAAGAGAATGTTTTATATTTTTGAACGTTATTTTTAACACTGTGATTACCAGCGGAATTATTCATTACTTATCGTGTTAAGCAATCTCAGCCAAGATTTATCTGAGAGCCAGATGCAGTCATCAAAAGAGCCACATCTGGCTCTAGAGCCATAGGTTCCCTACCCCTGATTTAGACTATTCAACTGGTAGCCTGCAAGGTCAGTTCAAAAAACTTGAGACTCACATTTTTGCAGCAGATTCTGAACAACTCTAGTGCTCTCATAAAGATGATCTTTGATTTTATTTTAAAGGTCTTTAAAAACAGCAGAGCGCTCCTGTAATTGACCAAAAAAACTGATCAGAATCAAATGTTTATTGGTTCTCTGGAATATACAAAATAATACTAAAAGTGAAAGGAGAAATCCCGCACCCCCGGTCCTTAGCTTTCTGTAAATGTGGGCCCCAAAACCACTTAGTTGAATATCCCTGGTCTACGTTTGTCCACACTTGACAGAACAAACCATACAAGCTGGGCCAACAAACTAATGTATGAACACATCCTAAAATGTTGTGTTGAACCGCAAGGTGAAGGGGAACATTATCACCAGACCTATGTAAGCGTCAATATATACCTTGATGTTGCAGAAAAAAGACCATATTTTTTTTAACCGATTTCCGAACTCTAAATGGGTGAATCTTGGCGAATTAAACGCCTTTCTAATATTCGCTCTCGGAGCGATGACGTCGGGAAGCAATCCGCCATTTTCTCAAACACCGAGTCAAATCAGCTCTGTTATTTTCCGTTTTTTCGACTGTTTTCCGTACCTTGGAGACATCATGCCTCGTCGGTGTGTTGTCGGAGGGTGTAACAACACGAACAGGGACGGATTCAAGTTGCACCAGTGGCCCAAAGATGCGAAAGTGGCAAGAAATTGGACGTTTGTTCCGCACACTTTACCGACGAAAGCTATGCTACGACAGAGATGGCAAGAATGTGTGGATATCCTGCGACACTCAAAGCAGATGCATTTCCAACGATAAAGTCAAAGAAATCTGCCGCCAGACCCCCATTGAATCTGCCGGAGTGTGTGAGCAATTCAGGGACAAAGGACCTCGGTAGCACGGCAAGCAATGGCGGCAGTTTGTTCCCGCAGACGAGCGAGCTAAACCCCCTGGATGTCTTGGCTCACATCAACTCCAAAACTGGACAGATCAGCTTTCAGGAAAAGAGCGCGGATGAGGGTATGTCTACAGAATATTTTAATTGATGAAAATTGGGCTGTCTGCGCTCTCAAAGTGCATGTAGTTGCTAAATGTATTTCATATGCTGTAAACCTAGTTCATAGTTGTTAGTTTCCTTTAATGCCAAACAAACACATACCAATCGTTGGTTAGAAGGCGATCGCCGAATTCGTCCTCGCTTTCTCCCGTGTCGCTGGCTGTCGTGTCGTTTTCGTCGGTTTCGCTTGCATACGGTTCAAACCGATATGGCTCAATTGCTTCAGTTTCTTCTTCAATTTCGTTTTCGCTACCTGCCTCCACACTACAACCATCCGTTTCAATACATGCGTAATCTGTTGAATCGCTTAAGCCGCTGAAATCCGAGTCTGAATCTGAGCTAATGTCGCTATAACTTGCTGTTCTTTCCACCATGTTTGTTTGTGTTGGCTTCACTATGTGACGTCACAGGAAAATGGACGGGTGTTTATAACGACGGTTAAAATCAGGCACTTTGAAGCTTTTTTTAGGGATATTGCGTGACGGGTAACATTTTGAAAAAAACTTCGAAAAACATAATAAGCCACTGGGAACTGATTTTTAATGGTTTTAACCCTTCTGAAATTGTGATAATGTTCCCCTTTAAAAAATGTGAATGTAAAATAATGTGCATGCATGACAAAGTAGAAAAAATGACTGGTATTTATGTAAAAAAATGATTTATGTCTGAAAAAAATGTATCCTGCAAATCAAGAATGTGACAACCAGAGGTAGTGGTCCAAGAGTTACTACTGTTTAATAAACACGGCAACACAAACACAATCTTCATAACGTTGAGGAACAATGATGTGTTGTAGAGCGAAGTGTGTATGCTCATAGTACTTTGAGTTATAGGATTGCATGACCCGCTCCAACTGAAACACTGCAACTCTGCTGTAATCCTTCTCTCTCTTGCTACACACATAAATCAGCTCCATTCTGGCTTGGTCAGCAGTTTATGATTGTTGTGTCCAGTGATTTTTATGCATCCCAAGATAATGCCTCCTTCAGGGTCTGATGGCAGGTGAGTATGAGTGGAGGCTGCAACATGCTGCTTGTAGCACACACTAAATCAGACCACAGCTGAGAAGGAAAACACGACAACGGTAGACTCGGAACTGGGGATGGACTCTCAATGGCTTTTGACAGCCATAAGTATACTTTCTCCAAGAGTCCATGGGAATTTCTGTGTATTCATCCAGAAGAACATTTACGAGGTCAGAGGGCCATGTTCGCAATCTGTGTTCTTTAGTTTACCCCAAACAGGTTTGATGGGGTTCAAGCAAGGCAATTATTTGTGCCTCCCACAAACTCTTCCTATAAAGTTGCAAGCATAGAATTCTTTATTTGTCTTTATAGGTTTATTTGTTTCAGAAAAGCTTAACAAGTTGCATTGAGGAATATTATGTGGTTGTTTGTGAAATTCAACCTATAGTATGTGAAAATGAGTTGGTAGAAGCAGAGGTTATTTTAATCCTACTGCTTCTCCGTATCTTGTACGTGTTAACCTTTAAAATAATGGTGCGTCACTGGGCATGATTCCTGCATGCTTGTTCATTCATCCATCCATCTATTTTCTTCCGCTTATCCGAGGTCGGGTCGCGGGGTCAGCAGCCTAAGCAGAGAAGCCCAGACTTCCCTCTCCCTAGCCACTTCGACCAGCTCCTCCCGGGGGATCCCGAGGCGTTCCCAGGCCAGTCGGGAGACATAGTCTTCCCAACGTGTCCTGGGTCTTCCCTGTGGTCTTCTGCCGGTTGGACGTGCCCTAAACACCTCCCTAGGGAAGCGTTCGGGTGGCATCCTGACCAGATGCCCAAACCACCTCATCTGGCTCCTCTCGATGTAGAGCAGCAGTGGCTTTACTTTGAGCACCCCTTGGATGACAGAGCTTCTCACCCTATCTCTAAGGGAGAGCCCTGCCACCCAGCGGAAGAAACTAATTTCGATCTTGTCCTTTCGGTCATAACCCAAAGCTCATGACCATAGGTGAGGATGGGAACGTAGATCGACCGGTAAATTGAGAGCTTTGCCTTCCGGCTCAGCTCCTTCTTCACCACAACAGATCGATACAGCGTCCGCAGTATTGAAGACGCCGCACCGATCCGCCTGTCGATCTCATGATCCACTCTTCCCTCACTCGTGAACAAGCCTCTGAGGTACTTGAACTCCTCCACATGGGGCAGGGTCTCCTCCCCAACTTGGAGATGGCACTCCACCCTTTCCTGGGCAAGAACCATGGACTCGGACTTGGAGGTGCTGATTCTCATCCCAGTCGCTTCACACTCAGCTGCAAACCGATCCAGCGAGAGCTAAAGATCCTGGCCAGATAAAGCCATCAGGACCACATCATCTGCAAAAAGCAGAGAACTAAGCCTTCAGCCACCAAACCGGGTCCCCTTAACAACCTGACTGCGCCTAGAAATTCTGTCCATAAATGTTATGAACAGAATCGGTAACGAAGGGCAACCTCGGCGGAGTCCAACTCTTACTGGAAACGTGTCCGACTTACTGCCGGCAATGCGGACCAAGCTCTGACACTGATCATACAGGAAGCAGACTGCCACAGACAGTCCGATACCCCATACTCTCTGAGCACTCCCCACAGGACTTCCCGGGGAACACGGTCGAATGTCTTCTCCAAGTCCACAAAGCACATGTAGACTGGTTGGGCAAACTCCCATGCACCCTCAAGAACCCTGCCGAGAGTATCGAGCTGGTCTACCGTTCCACGACCAAGACGAAAATCACACTGTTCCTCCTGAA
Source organism: Nerophis lumbriciformis (assembly GCF_033978685.3). Lineage (NCBI taxonomy): Eukaryota > Metazoa > Chordata > Actinopteri > Syngnathiformes > Syngnathidae > Nerophis > Nerophis lumbriciformis. Next base: position 27,263,356 of record NC_084557.2, on the reverse strand, counting down.
TCCGAGGTTTGACTATCCAGCATAGCCTCCTTTCCAGTACACCTGTATAGACCTTACCGGGAAGGCTGAGGAGTGTAATCCCACGATAGTTGGAGCACACCCTCCGGTTCCCCTTCTTGTTCATAATTGCTAAAATTACAGTATTTGTTGTGTTAAATGTATTGACACTGCACTGATATTGTGATATTTATTTGTTATGTTTTAATCCAGGGGTGTCAAACATATGGCCCGAGGGCCGGATCAGGCCCGCAAACAGGTTTTATCCGGTCCGTGGGATAAGTTTGCTAAATATAAAAATTAAGCTGAAATTTTTGAATAAAGGAAACAGCTGTTCTAAATGTGTCCACTAGATGTCGCAATAGCAATTCTTTGTATCTTTGTAGATGATGCTACATATGCACAAAATAGACCACATGATGTTAGTACATCAGTCGAGGAAAATGATCAAATTACATCAGTAACATACTGTAATTTGATTTTGATGTAATTGTTTTATCTTGATAGATTGAAAATTAACACCAAGGAGTTGGCTGATGAACATTATCACATAATTTATTCTGAAAATAAAAATAACAACGAATAAAGATAGAATACTATTAACCGCAACATGTAAGTGTAAAAAAACAACAACATTATGATTTGTATATTTTCAGTATGTGCTCATTCTATTTTTAAACAAAGAAAACAATCTAAAGTTGTCTTTACTTTTAAGTTATCGTGCGGTGATTATAGCAGTCCGGCCCACTTGGGAGTAGATTTTTCTCCATCTGGCCTCCCATCTAAAATGAGTTTGACACCCCTGATTTAAACAAATAGCTGCCCAGAAAGAAACATGAAATGTGCAATGTGCAACTCTCGTCAATGAGCAAATATTAAACAGGAAAATAATCAATCAATCAAAGTTTATTTATATAGCCCTTAATCACAAGTGTCTCAAAGGGCTGCACAAGCCACAACGACATCCTCGGCTCAGATCCCACATCAGGGCAAGAAAAAAACTCAACCCAATGGGATAAATAAGAACATTTACCTTATTATTTTTATTATTATTATCGTCATAATTAAATTATCCCCTCAACTCCCCCCAAAATGGATTAACTCGCTGGAATAAAAAAGACAATATAACATACATCCATAAATGTGGACGCATGTGAAAAAGTGCAATATTTTTTATCTGTACAGTAATCTATTTATTCATTTATATATATTTATATACATTTATTTATGTTATATATATATTTATATATTATTTATATATATATTTATTTATTTATATATGCACCTTATTGCTTTTTTATCCTGCACTACCATGAGCTTATGTAACGAAATTGTGTTCTTATCTGTGCTGTAAAGTTCAAATTTGAATGACAATAAAAAGGAAGTCTAAGTCTAAGTCTAATTTGGCGCTACATGATCAAAATTATCCCACACTTTTTTCCTTTTTCTTAGTTCTGTTCGGATCTAGAGAAAAAAAAAGCGACGTCACACGCTGCACGCCACTCCTCCTCCTCCATTCACTACAAGCTGTCACTTGTGAGACGAAAGAGAGACTTCCTGAACACAGTTTAGCGCTGCAGTCCAATTACACAGCAGCTGTATAGGTGACATGTTTTTTTTTCTTCAAATGACACACGCATCGAGGTATTGAGGGAAACAGGATTAGAGTTGGAGGCAGCTTTAGCGGTGTGACGCCAAGATGCAGCAGACAGGAGACAGAAACTAAAGATGCTGTCACAAGGAGAAGCTCACTCACAAAAAGAGGAGATAAAAACAAAAGAAGGCGAGTGCAACTAATACGTGCACAAGACACAAAACTTCTTTCTTGGAGATAAGTAGACACTACATGAGGCACGAGGTAGAGCAGAGCACGAAGCAATAGACGTATGCTGTCTTTAAGTTGAAGTGGAATGGTGATTTGTTTTTGGTGACAACTAGTGGACACAATAATGTATTAACTTAAGGTCATGATGCAGTAAATTGAATAATCCCGACACGTTTGTTCCCTTCGAATATGCTTCTCCCTTGGAGACCTTGTATGTGTAAGTAATATGCACCTATAATTATTTGATACTTGTTTATATTGACAAATGTGGTGATTTATACTGCAAATTTATTCAATTAAGGACACTCGTTACGTACCCTATATTGCCAAAAGTAGTTGGCCACCCATCCAAATGATGAGAATCAGGTGTCCTAATCACTTGGCCCGGCCACAGGTGTATAAAACCAAGCACTTAGGCATGGAGACTGTTTCAAAGAACATTTGTGAAAGAATGGGCCGCTCTCAGGAGCTCAGTGATTTCCAGCGTGGAACTGTCACAGGAGGCCACCTCGCTCCTAAATATTCCAAAGTCAACTGTGGGCTTTATTATGACAAACTGGAAGAGTTTGGGAACAACAGCAACTCGGCCACGTGAACTGACAGACGGGTCAGCGGATGCTGAAGTGCATAGTGCAAAGAGGTCGCCGAGGTGGTCAGTTGCTACAGAGCTCCAAACTTCATGTGACCTTCCAATTAGCCCACGTACAGTACGCAGAAAGCTTCACAGAGTGGGTTTCCATGGCTGAGCAGCTGTATCTAAGCCATACATTACCAAGTCCAATGCAAAGCGTCGGATGCAGTGGTGGAAAGCACCTCGCCACTGGACTCTAGAGCAGTGGAGACACCTTCTCTGGAGTGATGAATCACGCTTTTCCATCTGGCAGTTTTTGAGGAGTTAGGCTTGGCCCCTTAGTTCCAGTGAAAGGAACTTTGAATGCTCCAGGATACCAAAACATTCCATGCTCCCAAATTTGTGGGAACAGTTTGGAGCGGGCCTCTTCCAACACAACTGTGCACCAGTGCATAAAGCCAGGTCCACAAAGACATGGATGACAGAGTCTGGTGTGGATGAACTTGACTGGCCTGCACAAAGTCCTGACCTGAACCCGATAGAACACCTTTAGGATGAATTAGAACGGAGACTAAGAACCAGGCCTTCTCGACCAACATCAGTGTGTGACCTCACCAATGAGCTTTTGGAACAATGGTCGAAAATTCCTACAAACATACTCTGCAACCTTGTGGACAGCCTTCCCAGAAGAGTTGAAGCTGTAATAGCTGCAAAAGTTGGACTGACATCATATTGAACCCTATGGGTTAGGAATGGGATGACCCTTCAAGTTCATTTGTGAGTCAAGGCAGGTGGCCAAATACTTTTGGCAATATAGCGTATGTCTAGCTTGTGTGCTTAGTTGTTGTGAAGCTGTTAGCTTCTAGTAGCCTATATAGGTTATCATGTTTACCTTTTGTAAATGACTTCACTAAAATACAAGAAAAGACCAACATTATGTGCTTATTGGAGGACTTAGTAATGTTAACTGGCTGTCCAACTTTGCAACAGTAAACAGGACTGCTTGTAACGTAGCTTCTGAAATTATTCATGTATGACATTTTACATGCATTTTTTGCTGATAGGCGGTCAGGACATCCTACTGAGCTTGAAAGAGTTCACTGTGTATTGCATTTGAGAAGCCACCCTTTGGTGGGCCACGCCAAATGACTCAATTTGACCCCTGTACCCACTTGGGCACCCCTCTTATAACCTTTATTTGCAGACATTGTGATTGATTTCTAAAAAGAATGTTCCCTGTTTATTAAACATAATCACTCCTTCTTAAACATAATTTGCTGCCATCAATGCTTTGGTTGTTTACCGCAAATTATCTTGACATTTTAAGAGAAGGTCCGTTGCTAAGAGCACCACTCCAACACCTGGATGGAACCCAGGGTTGTAAAAGTGAAGAGAAAAGCCTGTTCTGAGTGCTGGGAGGAGATACTTGAACCAAGCTATGTCAGGATTGTTTTCATAGGGGTGGACCGAACAGTTGATCCTCTCAAACTCCCAACCAGCTTAGTGAATGACTTTAAAATGTGGGGTAATTGGGGTGTAACACTCAAAGAAGTGTAAGAGTATGAGTTAAGTGATGGAGCAGTTACATGGGAGATAAGAATGGGACAAGATGAAGTGTAGGGAGGTCAGAGGCAGCATTAGCAGACAGAGAGAGAAAACAAGAGGAAGCAGTCAAGACTCAAGTGTTGTTTTATCAAGTTCGCTTTGTCGCCTGCTTTTTTCTCTCATTCCAAAATACACCATTACATCAAATCGAGCATGGGAAACATACTCAAAACCATACACAGCATCACGATATCTCTCTCTCTCTCCACTCTTGGGTTCATCTTTGGAGAATCACGAGTACAACCCACAACACATTCTCAGTGTCTTGAAGAAATGTTCAAAAATGTACAATAACCATGTCTGATATTATTTACCAAAGAAATCAAATAAAGTTGTATTTTTGATAAACGCAGGGGAAAAGTCTGGTTACAGTTTGCCAACTTTAGTTTATGGAAATAAGTGAAAAGGGGAAACAAAAAGTCAAAACACTCTTATGGCAACCATGTACATGGTTTATTCACAAGAATGTATATTTACAAAGACAATATTAATATGAACATTTTCAGGTTTTCCTTGGTATTTTAAAACCAACTTGTACTAACAACAGGCACCACCTTTATTTTCATGATGTAGGTCTTTCAAAATAAAATATCCCCTTGCATTTCCACAAGCAACAAATAAGATAAATCCAACAGAAAAAAAATGTGAAAACAGGGAGGGGTTTCACAGTCAGGAGATGATATATGGAATAGATCACAGAGTGACAGAAGAACAAACTTATCTTAAGAGTAGCTGTTCTCAGATCATTCCAGGCTCCACCCTGGTGACCAAAATGTTGATGAGAAACTGAACAGAGCACTGCTTGAGTGAGGTGGGATTCAGGGGTTTAAAACCCCAAATGGGGGCCATGCTGCTTGATATTAAATAACACAAGTGTGTTTTGTACTTGTAAACAAGTGCGTATGTCAGTGCTTTGCATGAGCAGCATCTGCCCTGAACAGACAATAATCCCACTGTGCATTCAGGGGTGGGATGCATCCTTCTTGGGATGAACACACCAGAAAAAGAACAGCTGATTTTGAAAAATCATGGTCTACTTCCCTGTGAACATCTGCTTGGCACTCCGGAACTCTCTCGACCTTCATGATTTGTTGAAAGGCTTTCCGACTTCAATGTCTGTCAGTGGCTTTGCATGTGCGGACCTCTGACGCACCGTGGCGACGTGTATTTCGTAACATTTTGGAGAGCCCCTGGTCCGGGGGTCTCTCTCAGGTAGCCACGGAGGTGACTATTTGGACCACCTCACCGTTCTCTCCCTGGATGGTCTCTTTCACCTCCATGTCTGATTGTAGTGCAGGAGCCAGCTGAGCAGCCTGAAACACAAGAAAGACAGGAGAGTGAAGAGATGATGTATGAGAAGATGTCTGAAGTCTGAAATTTTACACATGTCAGACATTGTGAATGTGAACATTTCATGGGAACTCAATTAAGGACCATCTTTTTCTACAGTGATTTATTCACATTAGGTCACAACCTTTTTGACAACAGTATCTTGTTAAGCCTTAAAATTGGCCTGAACTACAAAGCGTGTGCAAACTATAATTTGTGTGTACTATTAGTGGGCGTGTTGTGTGTGATCTACTAAGACTTTGTGTACAATTGATAACTGGTGCAGACCATCTTATTTTAATGAGGGTTTTGCGTACACTACTTGCTCTCTAACCAGGACTGCACGGGGTTGAGAGGGTTTTGCCCCTCTTCCCCAAACCCAAAACAGCAACAATGCAAAATTAGCATCCATTTTAAAAATCATTTTGTTCATGATACATCTCCTCTGTTCTTTTAACTCAGTAATCAGCACGCTCGCCTCTCACACCAGCGACCTGGGTTTGCGGCCCACTTGAATTTATTTCATTTGCAAATGCATATTTTAAAGCAGTTTTTCCATATAGTAGATATGTTATAACAATACATTTCCTAAATAAAAAACAAACAGCATTATTAAAAAAAATGCCAGAAGACACAAAAACGCATCAATTTAATTTGTTTTAATCAGTCCTAAGTCCTTCAGCAGATATAAATGTATACAATAATATTGCTGAATAGACGATATGTCCAATATTTGTTTTATTTCCGCCTGTCCAAATATGTTGACACAAATGTAGGATGGAGTCCATCATCTCTTTGCAGCGCGATCACCTCCTTTTTGTAACAGTGCCAGTTTGCACATACTTTTCAGACATACTAAATAAAGACCCAAAATAGTGCCCACAGAGCAAATTCAGCCTTGACAGATAACACTTTGTGTGCTGAATGATTATATTTGCATCTTCTCCTCACAACATTGTGGCTGTTCTGATGATCATCCTATATCCTGCATATTCACGAGGACAGACACTTTAAGTGGATTGCACTCCTTATTCTGCTCATTTTAAGAGACAAAATCTCTTTGCACAAGTTTAGTAGATCAGCTTTGCGTGTGCTATCAAGTTTGTATGTGTTTTAATACACGCAAACCTTTAGAAGATCAGGCCCCATGGAGCGCAACATTTAGGAGGCTGTACAATATCAATAGAAAAAAAAAAAAAAGAATGGATAGAATCCAATTGGCCGATACTCATTTTTTTCCTTCCTTCATTGTCTCTCCACTCATCCAATAGTTGGGAATAGGGCTGGGCGGTATACCGGTATTATGAGGTGATGCCACACCAATGAGAAAATGCCGCCATACCGATATACAGTCGTGGTCAAAACTTTACATACACTTGTAAAGAACATAATGTCATGGCTGTCTTGAGTTTCCAATAATTTCTAAAACTTTTATTTTTTTGTGATAAGAGTGATTGGAGCACATACTTGTTGGTCACAAAAAACATTCATGAAGTTTGGTTCTTTTATGAATTTATTATGTGTCTACTGACCACAAAACTTCCCTCCAGAAGGTCTTATCTTTGTCCATGTGATGTCAGATGAAACAAAAATTGAGCTGTTGTGCCACAATACCCAGCAATATGTTTGGAGGAGAAAAGGTGAGGCCTTTAATCCCAGGAACACCATACCTACCATCAAGCATGGTGGTGGTAGTATTATGCTGTGGGCCTGTTTTGCTGCCAATGGAACTGGTGCTTTACAGAGAGTAAATGAGATAATGAAAAATGAGGATTACCTCCAAATTCTTGAGGACAACCTAAAATCATCAGCCCAGAGGTTGGGTCTTGGGTGCAGTTGGGTGTTCCAACAGGACAATGACCCCAAACACACATCAAAAGTGGTAAAAGAATGGCTAAATCAGGCTAGAATTAAGGTTTTAGAATGGCCTTCCCAAAGTCCTGACTTAAATGTGTGGACAATGCTGAAGAAACAAGTCCATGTCAGAAAACCAACAAATGTAGCTGAACTGCACCAATTTTGTCAAAGAGTGGTCAAAAATTCAACCAGAAGCTTGCCAGAAGCTTGTGGATGGCTACCAAGAGCGCCTTATTGCAGTGAAACTTGCCAAGGCACATGTAACCAAATATTAACATTGCTGTATGTATACTTTTGACCCAGCAGATTTGGTCACATTTTCAGAAGACCCATAATAAATTCATAAAAGAACCAAACTTCATGAATGTTTTTTGTGACAAACAAGTATGTGCCACAATCACTCTATCACAAAAAAATAAGAGTTGTAGAAATTATTAGAAACTCAAGACCGCCATGACATTATGTTCTTTTGACCACGACTGTATGTAATCCTTTAATCAGCACTAAGTAACTTTTCAACCTTCATAAAATGTTTTCATAACTTTTGGGATGACACATGGACTAACAACTAGTTGAAAGACACCCTTGTCATGGCGTGAAGGGGTCTGTATCGCTTTCACTGGCACTTAGCGACATTGAGGAGGGTGGCAGGACCAAAACAAAAACAACCAAAAAACGAAAAGTTTTGCCTGAGGAGACAAAAATAACAAAAAGGGAGCCTACCCCAAAAAAATGACAGTCAGAGATGAACATTGGCCTGGCTTTCACTTGCTGGCGTGAGCTCAAAGATGAAAAGAGATTTTCGGTCGATGCTGCCTTCGCTCTGTTCCTGCTAAACGTAAAAGTCAATGCTCAAATCAAATGATATTGCTAAGGTTAGCTATTGGAAATTTGCATGGTAGCAATAAATAGCTACCAGCTTGAGAGTTCGCAGTTCCACACTACTTACTTAGGAAAAAAACCTGTCCCGCCAGTCTTTCTTTGTTTCGGACCTGCATCCGCCCCGATACATTCTTGGTAGTAGCCTCATGTTTGTAGCGCAACGCAAAATAATTTGGTGACAGTATCTGCTATTTAACATCAGCACAGCCATTAGAGACGTAATATTTATGCCAATATTACAGTAGACACATGTCAGTATGATGCTATCTATATGCGCTAGTCTTCATGGGAAATGTGGTCTTCCTTCTGGCAAAACACTACCGCTTTGGTTCGATGGCAAACGCCAAAATCAACCAAAACTTTAAAAAGTTCTTAAGTGGGGTTTTAATGTGTTGACGCGGAAGTTTCTTTACTCATTCATTTCTTCTGCGCTGGGTGCTGTGTCCCTCCTCCTCCACACATAGAGTGAGGCAGTGTAGGAGCTGCACTCACTTGACACAATCTCCAGTACAAGGAATGTGTGAAGCATACCTGTCAACTTTCCCATTTTTGGTGGGAAATCACGTATTTTGTCTCCTTTGCCGGCGTCTTGCCGATACCAATTTTTCCGCAGATTTTGCTTTCAAGGAAAAATAAATCCTCATCAGTATTGCCAGCGATTGGGTCCATTTGACTCAAACCTCGGCAACACTCGGCATCACTCGGGACAACATCCGCTCATGACAGCAACGTGGCGAATTACAATGTATGCGATTCTATAAAATGGACAACACAAGAGAGATCGATGCACTTAAAGGATGGAGAACGTTTCTGCCAGAATACAAACTTTGTGTCAATAGATATGATCCCAGTTGCAATGGTATTAAAAAAACAGATTTAAAAAGCTGCCAGAAATAATAAACCCCTTATATGAGCTTCCTAGTCACAACTACTTTGCTCAAGAAGCACTGTCACAACAAATGTGTACACAATCTGAAAGAGTGTTTAGCTTCAGTGGCAAGATTGTGAGCCTCCTAAAGTTGGCATCTTGGTGTTCTTTGCTTAAATGTTTAAGGCGAACAAGGTCCTTCTAAAAAGTTGAGCTAAAAAAAAAAACTTTTGTTAAAGATAAATCATTTTCAAATGGTAAATGGGTCGTACTTGTATAGCGCTTTTCTACCTTTTTAAGGAACTCAAAGCGCTTTGACACTATTTTCCACATTCACCCATTCACACACACAGACATTCACACACTGATGGCGGGAGCTGCCATGCACAGCGCTAACCGGGCCCATCAGGAGCAAGGGTGAAGTGTCTTGCTCAAGGACACAACGGACGTGACTAGGATGGTAGAAGGTGGGGATTGAACCAGCAACCCTCAGATTGCTGGCACGGCCACTCTCCCAACTTCGCCACGCCGTCCCCATTTTCAAGTTGTGTGAAGTGAAGTGAATTATATTTAAAGTGCGCTTTTTCTCTAGTGACTCAAAGTGCTTTACATAGTGAAACCCAATATCTAAGTTACATTTAAACCAGTGTGGGTGGCACTGGGAGCAGGTGGGTAAAGTGTCTTGCCCAAGGACACAACGGCAGTGACTAGGATGGCGGAAGCGGGGATCGAACCTGGAACCCTCAAGTTGCTGACACGGCCACTCTACCAACCGAGCTATACAGCCCGGTTGCTGGTGTTTAAAATGTCCTCTTTAACCAGGGGCTTTCTCTTATATTTTGTTATTTTGGGTTTTTGCTATTACCTGAGGATTTGAGCATTGCTAAAGGTTTATTTTACAGATTGAAGATTATACTTAACTATTCTTGTATTATTTTCAAGGCTTTTAAATATCTTTATGTGCATCCTACCTTTGCATGAAACATTACAATTTCCAGAAAATTACTCATGTTAAGTATTTGATTCAATAAAACAACTTAAGACGATCTTATTGTATATCCATGTTCAGCCAAAATACATCGGGATACAGTATGATTTTTTGTCCATATCCCCAAGCCCTAGTTGGGAACCCCTGATTTGCAACAGCATTTTAAAGGAAAAACTGCACTTTAAAAAAAACGGCCATTATCCACAATCCCTACGTGAAACAAGAACATTCCGTTTTTCACTAACAGTAAAGGTCATGGGAATTCACCTATTGTGCCTATAAAGCACATGGGACATGGGAGGAGTTCGGGGGAGCCATGGAAAACGACTTCCGGACGGCTTCGAAGCGATTCTGGACCACCATCCACCGCCTCAGGAAGGGGAAGCAGTGCACTACCAACACCGTGTATGGTGCGGATGGTGTTCTGCTGACCTCGACTGCGGAAGTTGTGGATCGGTGGAGGGAATACTTCGAAGACCTCCTCAATCCCACCAACACGTCTTCCTATGAGGAAGCAGTGCCTGAGGAATCTGTGGTGGGCTCTCCTATTTCTGGGGCTGAGGTTGCTGAGGTAGTTAAAAAGCTCCTCGGTGGCAAGGCCCCGGGGGTGGATGAGATCCGCCCGGAGTTCCTTAAGGCTCTGGATGCTGTAGGGCTGTCTTGGTTGACAAGACTCTGCAGCATCGCGTGGACATCGGGGGCAGTACCTCTGGATTGGCAGACCGGGGTGGTGGTTCCTCTCTTTAAAAAGGGGAACCGGAGGGTGTGTTCTAACTATCGTGGGATCACACTCCTCAGCCTTCCCGGTAAGGTCTATTCAGGTGTACTGGAGAGGAGGCTACGCCGGATAGTCGAACCTCGGATTCAGGAGGAACAGTGTGGTTTTCGTCCTGGTCGTGGAACTGTGGACCAGCTCTATACTCTCGGCAGGGTCCTTGAGGGTGCATGGGAGTTTGCCCAACCAGTCTACATGTGCTTTGTGGACTTGGAGAAGGCATTCGACCGTGTCCCTCGGGAAGTCCTGTGGGGAGTGCTCAGAGAGTATGGGGTTTCGGACTGTCTGATTGTGGCGGTCCGCTCCCTGTATGATCAGTGTCAGAGCTTGGTTCGCATTGCCAGCAGTAAGTCGGACACGTTTCCGGTGAGGGTTGGACTCCGCCAAGGCTGCCCTTTGTCACCGATTCTGTTCATAACTTTTATGGACAGAATTTCTAGGCGCAGTCAAGGCGTTGAGGGGATCCGGTTTGGTGGCTGCAGGATTAGGTCTCTGCTTTTTGCAGATGATTTGGTCCTGATGGCTTCATCTGGCCAGGATCTTCAGCTCTCACTGGATCGGTTCGCAGCTGAGTGTGAAGCGACTGGGATGAGAATCAGCACCTCCAAGTCCGAGTCCATGGTTCTCGCCCGGAAAAGGGTGGAGTGCCATCTCCGGGTTGGGGAGGAGATCTTGCCCCAAGTGGAGGAGTTCAAGTACCTCGGAGTCTTGTTCACGAGTGAGGGAAGAGTGGATCGTGAGATCGACAGGCGGATCGGTGCGGCGTCTTCAGTAATGCGGACGCTGTATCGATCCGTTGTGGTGAAGAAGGAGCTGAGCCGGAAGGCAAAGCTCTCAATTTACCGGTCGATCTACGCTCCCATCCTCACCTATGGTCATGAGCTTTGGGTTATGACCGAAAGGACAAGATCACGGGTACAAGCGGCCGAAATGAGTTTCCTCCGCCGGGTGGCGGGGCTCTCCCTTAGAGATAGGGTGAGAAGCTCTGTCATCCGGGGGGAGCTCAAAGTAAAGCCGCTGCTCCTCCGCATCGAGAGGAGCCAGATGAGGTGGTTCGGGCATCTGGTCAGGATGCCACCCGAGCGCCTCCCTAAGGAGGTGTTTAGGGCATGTCCGACCGGTAGGAGGCCACGAGGAAGACCCAGGACACGTTGGGAAGACTATGTCTCCCGGCTGGCCTGGGAACGCCTCGGGATCCCCCGGGAGGAGCTGGACGAAGTGGCTGGGGAGAGGGAAGTCTGGGCTTCCCTGCTTAGGCTGCTGCCCCCGCGACCCGACCTCGGATAAGCGGAAGAAGATGGATGGATGGATGGATGCCTATAAAGCCTCTAACAATGTTTTATATACATGGTGTAACCATGTATAAACAGGCACTATCATGATAACAAGTAATATTTACAGCATTTTGGTCATTTTAAACGTTACTGTAGCCTCTTTCTTGGAGGCTTTGATTTTACAGCGCACAAAGCAACTAACGCTACTTTCGGCGTCAACAACAACAACAACATAAAAAGCGCATTTTGTCTTTGCCACCACTAATCATTGCAGACTTTGTGAAAGCCAACGATAACTACTTTGGGACAAATGCTGATCCAAAACCTTATATTTTTGAGAAAACATGTACAGAGAATGAGCTTACCTGTTTTAGAAAATGAGTGGGCAAGAAGAGAGGGTGAAATGTGGGAGCAGACAGGTGCTGCATAACTTGGTGTAAATGTGGAGATGCCAAGATATGCCGATAGAAATCAAGTGCTTCTGCTGCACTGATTGGCACACACCATTGTAATTAATTGAAAAGGCTTTGTTTAGACACTGTTCCAAAAGAAGTAAAAATTATTCGAGCAAACCAGTATCCACTGCTTGAGTTGGTCCAGATTTTTAGTTGGTAGCATATATATCTTTAAAGTTGACTAACTTTTAGGCTTATGTCCACAAACTTCTACTATACACGTGCGACACATGATTTATAACCAAGCGTTAACTGTTTTATCAAGTCATATGTTTCAGTAGCTACAGTTCCAGTAGCTAACTTACCTCTGGCCAGTGGCCTAAGGCGCTGTGAGCTAGGCGTTGTGTCACTACGCCCGAAAAGTAGTTCCTCTGTGTTAGTTCTTACAATAACAATGACACTGTAGCTTGGTTAATATTCAGATCACAGCATATAACTGGAGCGTTGCTGGCAATTTTTTGAAGGGGCAGGATAGATAAATCCTCATTACCAGCATTGTTAGTGAAAAACTGTCAGAACAAGGCGCGTATCTAGAATGCATAGAAAAGGGAAGGACATGTGTTCTTGTCTCACATACGGATTGGCAAAATTACCCCCAAAAGTGCAGTTTTCCTTTCAAAGAGATCTCAAAATTGGAGTTTGGCAGAACAACTTCCTGTCAAAATGTGTGCATTGGGCGGCATGGCGTAGCGGGTAGAGCGTCCGTGCTAGGGTTGCAGGTTCGCTCCCCGCCTCTTACTATCCAAATCGCTGCCGTTGTGTTCTTGGGCAGGACACTTCACCCGTGCCCCCAGTGGGGCAAGGGTGAAGTGTCCAATTTGTGTAAATTGGCCCACACACTAGGGCCAATTTAGTGTTGCCAATCAACCTATCCCCAGGTGCATGTTTTTGGAGGTGGGAAGAAGCCGGAGTACCCGGAGGGAACCCACGCAGTCATGGGGAGAACATGCAAACTCCACACAGAAAGATCCCGAGCCGGGATTGAGCTCAGGACCTTCGTATTGTGAGGCACATGCACTAACCCCTGTATCACCGTGCTGCCCACGAGGTAACTCATGTGTGAATAATATAAAATGATCACATTATTCATGTGTATACACAGCATAATCATGCAATTTATTTTGACTGTACTTGCTCCTTTACCTTAACCCAGTGCTTCTCAATTATTTTCTGTTAGCCCGCCACCCCTCGGAAGAAGAAAACATTTCTTCTGCGGTACTAAGTGGAAAAAGGCACCTCTGGTTTAGACTAAGCACCTTACAGTAATTCAACCAAAAATGTATTTTAAAAATAAACAAATAAAGACAAAACATTTATTTACCTTGCTGAAACTTTACCCAAGGCATATATGAAATATCATTGTGGTTGTGTGTTTGGTTTTAAGAATAAACTTGAAGTATCCTTGGGATAAATAGTAACACAAATATGTACAAAATATACTTTTTCTGGATTTAAGCATTTAAATTGTGATATTTCATGCTAAAGTCTAATTTTAAGATAATTTCACCAGTGTTTAAAGTAGTTTAAATAAATCTTTATAAATTGTATTTATTAAAAAGGCAATCAAATCAATGTTTATGATAGGCATGTATTTTATAGTTCATTTTATAGGGGATTTATACATGTTATTTCCAAATGGTGGAATAGCCTTATAACAATATATTTTACAACGTTGTAAAGTCTGTTTGTTTAGTTGTTATAAATGATGGAGCTAGTTAATGGGCAAGTAAAAATCCTGATGACTATCAGGAATGACTCAGTGCCAGAAGATCCATCAAATACACCTGCAGTATTTCAAACCCCCCCATTAGTACACTGAACACAGCTGCATCACAGCATCTCACATATTTTAAGCATTGCTATGAAGAAGGCCAAGTAACACTCATATAGATGTTTTTTTTGGGGTTTTTTTCAATCCAGGATACCGTGTGGAAGTATCACAGCATGGACTTCACTCTCCATTTGAAGGAGAACAATCCCCCCTTACTTTGAATTGAATTGTTCTTTTCAGAGACTGTGCTGATATGATTTAAATAAATGAGCTTGAAGTAAGTTGCTGGTACAATGTGGTACCAGGCTTACACCTGTGCTGGGGGTAAACACATGCATATTTTGTACAGATTATCACTATTTGAGGAAATTGTATTGCATGGGAATTATTCAGAAGAGAAATTGAAAATGTTGAGATAAATAAATCTAAACGTGACAGTAATTTTTCAAAAACTTGTCTAAATGCTACCATGTGTTTGGAAACAGATGAGAGTAATTCTCTCAAATTGCACACTGTTCAGAGAAGAGATAAATACCAGCACTAACCTCTGGCTGAACTTTGAACTATAAATCAGCATGTTTTCAGTCTTGGACATCAAAACCAAACTGTCATACCACACTCAGTACCACTTAGTTTCCAGTGTAGCCCATCACCCTTATTCATGTCTAAAACTTCATAGCACAGTGTCAGTTTTAGTCACACATAAACTGCTGAAATGCTTTTTACTGTCATATTTCTGATGACAGGGATTTATTGGATGGTACGCTCTAATGATGCTCTAGCTACATTCAATAGATACCCTGTATCTTCAAGTTTAAGGTGTATGTCTTCAAGCAAACAATGACACCTTGAAATATAGCTGTACTTAAAAAGCATTTCCCACATCGCTAACAAAACCTGATCAAAAGACACCGCATTGTTAACAAGTGGTTTACTTGAAAAACCAAGGCCCAGGAAACGCTGGCTGTTAACTTATCAAACATCTGACAGCTTGATGTTCGTCAGGTTCTGATTACCAGTACGACCAAGAAATCCATCCATCTGTTGGGAAAACAAACTGACTGTTTGATTTCTTGCTTTGTTGAACATTACAAAGCCGTTTTAGCAATACAATGCATGTGGGGACAATCACAATGGGAAATTAACCATTGAAAATGTGTTTTATCTTTTCAGGACACTGACTGTAACAGTGTGTTACACATTTCACAGGATGGCGGCATTCATTAGGAATTTAAATACAGAAGACCCTAAGTCCGTGCATTAGTTCATTTATAGTTGAAATGCAGAGCCCTAAACAATATCAGATGTTACCTCATGCAGTGCTTACGTGGACTAAGAAGAAAAAAAACTTACTTGTAAAGCCATGTCAAAGCCACAAAATAAAATGTTAAATATCACAAACAACTCAGTTTGATGTAGTTCAGTTCTACATTGCTGCAAACTAGAAACCACAATAATAAACACTATGATGGATTAATACCTCTCACGCTGTGTCAATCAAATCTGATTATCATCTTTGTAAATACATTCCTTGAAGCTGTATGTGGATGTGTGGCACATGTGCTAAGCATTAATACCTCAATAGATTTTGCTGCAAGTCGGAATTTGTTATTCTTTTAAAGTTTGATATAAATTGACTGGATTGAACTGAACTTTTGTATTTGATCAACTTCACAATCAATGTTGGGAACATTTATTTATCCATCCGTCCATTTTCTACCGCTTGTCCCTTTCGGGGTAGCGGGGGGTCGCTGGAGCCTATCTCAGCTGCATTCGGGCGGAAGGCGGGGTACACCCTGGACAAGTCGCCACCTCATCGCAGGGCCAATAGACAAAAAAAAGTAATTTGTTATGGTTACTTTCAAAAAAAGTCATTGAATTAGTACTGTTACCAGGGAAAATAGTTACTTTTTTGGAAAACCCTTCAAATATCTGGTGTCTAGCTTTGAGATGTTTCATGACATTAAGAGTTATTAACAATAGACAAATACAAAACTATGCTATGGGACATAATGTGCACTTCACATGTACGTCCTTGCCTTTTACATCAATAACAAGTTGTGCATGCACTGACTGTTATAGGCGCAAAGTTCAAAAGCCAGCATCTGTGATGGTATGGGGGTGTATTAGTGCCCAATGCATTGGTAACTTAAACATCTGTGAAGGCACTATTAATGCTGAAAGGTACATACAGGTTTAGGAGCAACATATGTTGCCATCCAAGCAACGTCTTTTTCATGGACGCCCCTGCTTATTTCAGCAAGACAATGCCAAGCCACATTCTGCATGTGTTACAACAGCAGGGCTTCGTAGTAAAAGAATGCAGGTAGTACACTGACCTGCCTGTAGTCCAGACTTGTCTCCCATGGAAAATGTTTGGCGCATTATGAAGCGTAAAATATGACAACGGAGACCCCAGACTGTTGAACAACTTAAGCTGTACATTAAACAAGAGTGGGAAAGAATTCCACCTGAAAAGCTTCAACAATTGGTCTCCTCTAGGGATGTCCGATAATGGCTTTTTGCCGATATCCGATATTCCGATATTGTCCAACTCTTTAATTACCGATACCGATATCAACCGATACCGATATCAACCGATATAAGCAGTCGTGGAATTAACATATTATTATGCCTAATTTGGACAACCAGGTATGGTGAAGATAAGGTACTTTTTAAAAAAATTAAAAGAATAAGATAAATAAATTATAAACATTTTCTTGAATAAAAAAGAAAGTAAAACAATATAAAAACAGTTACATAGAAACTAGTAATTAATGAAAATTAGTAAAATTAACTGTTAAAGGTTAGAACTATTAGTGGACCAGCAGCACGCACAATCATGTGTGCTTACGGACTGTATCCCTTGCAGACTGCATTGAAATATATTGATATATAATGTAGGAACCAGAATATTAATAACAGAAAGAAACAACCCTTTTGTGTGAATGAGTGTAAATGGGGGAGGGAGTTTTTTTGGGTTTGTGCACTAATTGTAAGTGTATCTTGTGTTTTTTATGTTGATTTAATAAAAAAACAAACAAACAAAAAAAACAATACCGATAATAAAAAAAACGATACCGATAATTTCCGATATTACATTTATCGGCCGATAATATCAGCAGGCCGATATTATCGGACATCTCTAGTTTCCTCAGTTACTGAGTGTTGTTAAAAGGAAAGGCGTTGTAACACAGTGGTAAAAATGCCCCTGTGCCAACTTTTTTGCAATGTGTTGCTGCCATTAAATTTGACTTTGACACATAGGACCTAAGCTGACTAAGCAAGCCATGTCAGATAACAGCTGTTAGATATCACTGTATAATAACATGCCACATAGCATTGTCAATAAAACGGTAACGTCATTGTAACGTTTGAATCCGTTATTAATTAAATTACCAGTAAGTGAAAAACAATAACGTCGTTAGTAAAGTATAAGCGGCTAATTGCAGAAACTACCTCGCACCACAATGTGTCTGGACAATCAAAAATAGTTGCCCCTTGATGTCTTTCCACTTTGTTAGCAGGTCAACATTGGTAGAGATCTGTGCTCCAATAAATGTTATTCTGGTTCAGTAATTCTCAAACTGTGATACTTGTACCAATAGTGGTATATGGGCTTCATTTAGTGGTACACCAAAGAATCACTTGATTAAAGTACAGTGTTTTATGTTCCCATATTCAAACATAGTTAATGTTCAAACTGTGAGTAAGATTACAGTGGCCAAAAATATTAAATATACCTGTTACACTACTGTATTTGTTGGTCATTATGGTGGTACTTGGAGAGGCAACGTTTGTCTTGGTGAAAACATTTTGAGATCCACTGTTCTACTTTATGCTGTAGTTTTTGTAGACAGAATGAAGATTGAATTGTGACTGATTTAGATGAGTTTACTCAGGTAGTTGGAATGTTACCCAGTGTTAGTGTGTTAGTGTTACTAAGCAACTGTTTACACTTGGTACAAAAGCCTGCAGGAGTTGGTGTCTGGTGCATTACTTTTTTACCTGTACTGCAGTTGTGTGATCTGTGACTGGGGCAAGTTGGACATATTGTACTTGGATATCAGGGGGAAGGGAGGTGCCTTCAATCGCTGTCGCCCCCGCTTCAGCTGATGCCACTGCTATGAGCTGAGCTCCCCGAAGTACCTACGGAAATTGGAAGAAAGGGGGAGGGAAATGGGGAAAGAAAAGTTAACAATTGTCTCTAGCGTTTTTAATTTGCCTATAACGTTATCATGAGCCATCTAGGATTAAAAAAGCTCTGCTTCTTTCTACTCCTTTTCGGACAAGTTGTAATGAGAAAATGGAAATGTATGATGTACCATACCATGCCATAGCATACCATACCAACTTTCTTTATAAAACCCTTTAAAAACAACCACAGTTGTATCAGATTTTAACAGTTTGTATTGTCAAAGTAAACTTTCAACAACAACAACATCGGACTACAATGGCAGACTCACCAATGGGAAGAACGTCACAAATGGGACAGATTCTTTATAGCTCATTTGGAGGAACTATGAAAGAGGGCAAGATTGTTTCATAAAAATCACCGCCATACCTCCATGGTTTGATTTCACATGTTCGGGACTTATGCAGATCCCAAATACACAAAAAAAAGGTACCAGTAGGTAAGATGTGTTTTTGTATAATAGGTTCCCTTTAAGAAGGCAGCTCGCTGTCAATATTACCGATGTTGATTTAATTTTTACAACAGTCCATTTTATGAATGGCCTAATCAGGCAAGTTCTTGATCAGTGTCACAGGTGAGCTGGCGCCTATCCCAACTGACTTTGGACGAGAGGCAGAGTACATCCTGGATTGGTCAATCACAAACAACCCTTTATACATTCACACTCACACCTATGGGCACTTTAGGGTCCCCAATTAGTTTAGCATGCATATTTTTGGACTGTTGGACAGAACCAGAGTACCTGAAGTAAACCCCCGCAAGCATGTGGAGAACATGCAAACTCCAAGAGGTCTGTGCCAAGATACAAACCCAGACCCACCTGGCTGTGAGGCAGATGTGCTAACCACAAGCGCTGCCAAGATTATTCCTATTTTCAATTCATTCTATTATGCAAGCTCTTGCTTTTAAACAGTAATATGTCTAGTGCAGTTAATACCTCCAATACAGGTTTTATTAAGCTTTGTTTATGTGATCATTCAGTAAAGTTATGGGAGGTCTTCTTTAATGTCGCTTTCCAGCTGCACTCATTGCTGAGGTTGGCTGGGACTTTTCCAATAGGCATTACAAACTGCAGAAAAACCAAACCTCAGCTCCACCGTCTACCCAGTCAGCTCTTGTTCTTTGAAGTTCTGAAAGATCTGGCTTGGTTAAGCCCCCCGATAACCACCAGCGTGCTATGTCTTTCGGCACGATCACTAGTTTCACCACAATTTCTGCTGAATCGTCACCACCATGCAGCAAGTCCAGGCGGCCCGATGGAAGTTATTAGTGTGGAAGTCTGGCTGACTAACCCAATCAAAAACACAGGGTTGAGGCTGACAGAGCCGCACTCTGAATATAAAAGAAAACTGTTAAATCTAAGTGAAATTAATCATGTTTGATTGTCCATAAATGATTGCTGATCAAAAGAAAGCTCATCTTAAAAAGTTGGTCAAGGAGAGCAGTAATCTGAGGACTCTATAAAGTAATTTACATGTACAAAATGCAACTGTTTCAGTTCTTTTTTTCTTGCTTAACTGATGCAGTCATCTTTGCGCAGATTTCCTAAAATAAAAAATATCTTCTGCCAAAAGCTTTATGTCGCTTTTCTTCATGTTAGTTTCCACAAAACAAACTCTACTGTTTAAATACTGGACATAAGCAATCAAACTGCAGTTTAACGGATGCTAATGTTGGCACTAGTAGATTGTAGAACACTTGTTATACTAAATTCTTGACTTCCATCTGAGAGCCATTTGCATTCTCAGCTGTGTGAAGATGTACACGGTGGTTCAGAAAAACAGCTCAAGTTGGAACACTATTTGAGATCTTCGCAGTGAGGACACAGGAACTTCTCTTTTGCACATCCTGTCCCATGACTCAGTGTGTCTGAACACGTGGTCTATGATAATCAGGTATAGTCACACTTGGCTTCGGTGCATGTGCTGAAAAGAAAACAAATCTAAACCGAGGAAATGATCATACACGGTGGAAGCTCGAAATTAAAAATGCCTCTGAGGTCATTCATTTCAGACTTCAAAAAAATGTCATGAAAATCCATATATGGTGCAGACGTCCACAAGTTTTGATGAGGTCTCTCATCACTTAATGTACAGTACAGGTAAAAGTAAGAGCTGAATGTAGGAGTTAAAAAAGTTAAGGTATTCTTGCATAACGATGTAACAGATATTTTTCATCATGTGAAAAATCTAATGATTAGGTAGACTAAACAACAATAGTGACTGAGAATGTACACAAATGCAACAAACTGGGTAATGGAAGTGTGGGATAGCTCTTGGATTAGTTCCATGACTGGAATAACAAAGCAAGATTGTTTGGATTCTGCATCTATTGTTATCTAAATGAGAGATGAGATGCATGTCTTAAAATGCAGCCTAGCAAAAATAACTTGGCTAAACAATTTTTTTTTTCAGACACAACTACTACAACTATCATCAGGTCTTAAGTACATTTGTTACTGCTAGGGATGTAACGGTATTATAAATACTGCGGTATTTCAGTTTCAACGTCATTTCAATAACACTGTGACGTGACGGTATTAAATGAAAACTTGGTGAGTGTAGTTTTCTTCTGGTGTTTTAGGTAAATAAACTACATCTCCCAAAATACTCTGCGCAGCACGGGATAGGCAATATGGGGACATTGAACGCCGTAAGCAGGAAGTGAAGGGTGTTCGTACTCATCGTAGATCAAATGAATTGTTTTTTGGACATTACATTTGTCCATAACTGGGTGATACATGTTGCTAACAAACAGACAAACAATCCAAAGCCAAAACATAACCTCTTTGGCGGAGGTAAGGAAGTCTGTGTTCTGCAAAGCGAAGCACGCCAGCGAAGCACGCCACTTTTGTTTCAAGTGTTTCCAAGGCGGCCAGCTGGTCTCGTCACACCCCATAGCGGGAAATCACCAAAGAAAAATGTTTAACGTGGGAAATAAGAGTAAACTAAAAAGCTACTTAATACATCCTCAATCCATCAATCTATTATTCAACTGCTTGTCCATCGATGTCGCGGGGGAGGGGGGCGCTTGAGCCTATACAAGCTGCACTCTGGTGGAAGGTAGGGCTGGACAAGTTGCCAGCTCAAACCGTCACACAGAAAAGATATTTGAAGCCAGCGAAGCCAACATCAGTTTGTGAGGTGTTTACATTTTTAAAAGTTATGTTAGTTTACTTTTCTGAAAAACATTTTCCAGACTGATATGAAAAATTACCACTGTAGAGAACAGTTTCCCGTAATGTAAAAAACTGTACATCATTGTTTTACACTTGTTTTTGGATGTTTACTTTGTTACTTTAAAGACATCAACTTTAAGTTATTCTTTTCAATATTTGCTTGAAACAGTAGATGTTCCTGCACAATTATTTGCACATAGAAATACTTCTTGATAGTAAGAAATATGATTAGAACATTTTAGCATTATGTTTGTGTTCAATTACAGTAAGCAATTTTATCCAAAACATTCGTGCCACTTCATTTTACACACTATGGTATTTTTACCAAGCTTTTTTGGGACATATACTGCAATAATATCGTTCTGTGGCCTTAATACCATGATAATATCTACCATGAGATTTCAAACCGTTACATCCCTAGTTGATGCTGACCTCCAAGCCGAGAGACTCAAATAACTTAAGGTGTATGTAAGCCCTCAGTGTTGTCAGCCTGAGTGCAAACAGGCAGTGTGAAAGAGGTGGTTAGCACAATAGACTGCTGATAAAAAAACCCAGAAAAACTATTAGGAGTTGTTTTAATCGTCAGTTGGCTTTGTTGGCTGCTGGCCTTAAGGAACAAATAAGTAGCTGATGCTAATATGGTTTCACTAACAATGAATAATACATACAACATTTATTAAGCAAACAAAAAACTAATTTTGAAAACAAAAGGAAATGGTGAAACCTTTTTTCAAACTAGCTCTTTTTCAGCTTTATCAAAAGATATATTTGCAATAAAATGCTTTATACTAGTTTATATGTACATTCCTGCTAGCAAGTCAAGTGATGCATCAGTTCAACAAATACTGTTTTGGCATTGAACTATGTTCATGGTGCTGACTGGCATCCAAGCCCACAGAAGTTTTCAGTTAAAGCAAGCTGTGCATCAGATGATACTATGAGTCAACAACTTGGTGTCTGTAAGTGTTTTTGTCTGACTTTGTTTTGTGGTGTTAGCTGCAATCAGAGCAGAAAGGAATCCCCCATTCCGCAGGACCCTACAGCTAGACATACAATATACATGACACTATTCTGTGTTTGAAGGAAAGGGACACACTAATGTGTTCCTTTAATTCCCAAAGGAAAGCTTCCTCATCTAAAAAGAAAAAAGGCAAAACAAGGAAATGGGGAAAAAAAGCAACATTTGGACTTTGGAGTGGCTGGAACTTTCTTTCAGCTTCACAGCTGTCAACATCTGTATTTGCCAGCTCTGGACAGATGTCCCGGCAGTAACACTATCTCCGGTTAGATAGGTGGGGCGGGGCGGCTTTTGGACTTTGTTTTGGCTGTTACTCTGCTGTAAAAATGCCCAAACATAGAGAAGAGATGGGTGCTTGTTTAGTGCCGACCTGAAAAATGAACCTAAAAATGTCTTATCGCACTCATTGGCCCTTTAGTCACGTATGCATTTATTTTTAGAGTTTGGAAATACACTTCTAGACAAAAGCAGAAACATCATAATTACTGCTAAGAAAATTAGGAATGCTATACAATGTATGTCGTAGCCTGACGGTGACCTTGTACCCTGAACCACAGCTTCCCATCTCCTCCCATACCAAATCTTAACACATGCATTTAATTACCGTAGCCCCCCCCCCCCCCCCACCATTATTCCCACTATGAAGCTAGAAGTTATATCAAGACATGGCTCAGAGAGGCTGTATGACGAACCCAGCATGAACTAAATCCTGACCCTGATCCAAAACCTAAAAATCAAAAGGGGACTGATGACAAAAATAACAGCTGTAATTAAGCCAGGCCCCCCCAACACCAAAAGGACGGAAATTCCACTCAGGCGTTCTCTCTATCCGCTTGTGCAACTCCAAACTTGGCCCATCTACCTAATAAAGCCATTTTTTAATTTCAGAAAGGGAAAGATTTATCATCGTTTATCACTCCGCGTCAGCTACAATACTTTTAATTGTATTTTGTCATACAGTCTCTTATAATAATTAAGGCTTTCCAGTCTTTTTCCTCAGTTAGTCAGCAGTGATGTTGCTAGGTATGCGCCCTTTGTCCCTGACGCATTCAAATCTGAAAAAAAGCAGTAAATGTACTTATCATGCGTTTCATAGAAGCACCTAATTTCTCCCATGAAAAAAAATACATTGTGAACTACAAATCATGTTTAAAAATTCAAGTAACGAGTAGGAGTGCAACAATTTGTTGATGTTGAAAAATTGTCCAAAAAACTGGTTGCAGATTAATTAATTTGTCAAAAATAGTAGATGCCGTCATGTTTTTTTCAGAAAGAAACGAAAAAACAAGCGCCAGCATGACCGGTAACTACCGAGCAACAGGGAGAGAAAATGTAAAAAGTAAACACATCATAGACACGAATAACTTGCTCAATTTGCAAAGCAGACCTTGCTTTTCATGGCAGTGCGTCTGATTTAAAACGTTTAAAGCGCATTTAAAACGGAGGCATGTCAGACATCTGGAAAATGAGGCCTCCGTCACTCCTTGATAAGATAGTTAGCTTGTGAGCTAACTAAAAATAGAAACAAAGTTGTGTGCAAATGTCTTAAACTATCATTTTAGACAAAGCTCGCCAGCTGAACTAAATTGTCTAAATACTGTGTCTGTTTGTAGCTTTCTAAACACATTCATTAATTCATTCACAAATATCTCTTTTTTGAGGAAGTTATAGCTTTAGTGTTGTTTTGTTGTTATTGCTGTTTTATTTATTCTTTGTTATCAATACAATACTATTGTTATTTTCAGCACTTGCTTTTGAGTAATTTAGTAATAATTTGTGTTGTTAATTTTCCCATGCCTAAAATATCTCAAAATTAATTTAAAAGCCAATGGTTAAATTAGAGCCATTTCATAATCCAATTAATCTAATCTTTAAAATAAATAGTCGATGACTACTCTACTATGAAATCAGTTATTAGTAGCAGCCCTGGTAACAAGCAAAAGAAACCTTGTTGTCAACAGACCAGACAATTTAATCTGGGAATCTGCTCAGCAGACATCATCGCCTGGCAACAGTTTCGCGACATGCTAGTTTAGCCACTACCAAAACAACTAGCTCGTCAGCAGGATTTAATTTTAACAATTAAAGATACAGTACATCTGGAAAGTATTGACGGCGCTTCACTTTTTCCACATTTTGTTATGTTGCAGCTTTATTCCAAAATGGAATAATTAATGTTTCTCGTCACAATTCTACAGACCCTATAATGACAATGTAAAAACTTTTTTTTTTTCATTTTGCAAATTTGATAAAAACAAAGAAAATAAAGTATGTAGTTTGCGCAATATTTTGTTGATGCACCTTTGGCAGCAATTACAGCCATAAGTCTTTTTGAATACGACGCCAAAAGCTTGGCACAACTATTGCTGGGCAGTTTTGCCCATTCCTCTTTGCAGCACCTCTCAAGCTCCATCAGGTTGGATGGGAAGCGTTGGTTTTCATCCAAGATTTCTCTGTACATAGAGCTTTAATTGGAGTTCACCTGTGGTAAATTCAGTTGATTGGACATACTTTGGAAAGGCACATACATCGCTATATATAAGGTCCAACACTTGACAGTGCAAGGCAGAACACAAACCAATCGTGAAGTCAAAGGAATTGTGTGTAGACCTCCGAGACAGGATTATCTCGGGCCACAAATCTGGGGTAGACTCTCAATACATGAGAAACAAAATTCTGTGGTCTGATGAGACAAAGATTGAACTTTTGGGCGTGAATGCCAGACATCGTGTTTGGAGGAAACCAGGCACCGCTTGTCACCTAGCCAATACTATCTTTACAATGAAGCATGGTGGTGGCATCATTATGCTATGGTAGAGAAATTAACATTCAATTCATGGGCAACAGCTTTTGTGGACATTCCTGCAGTCAGCATGCCAACTGCACGCTCCCTCAAAACTTGTGACATCTGTGGCATTGTGCTGTGTGATAAAACTGCACATTTCAGTGCGGCCTTTTATTGGACAGCCTAACGCACAGCTGTGCAATGATCATGCTGTTTAATCAGCATCTTGGTATGCCACACCTGTGAGGTGGGATAGATTATTATATAGATTTAGACAGATTTGTGAACAATATTTGAGAGGAATAGGTCTTTTGTGCCAATAGTAAAAGTTTTCAATCTTTTGAGTTCAACTCATGAAAAATGGGAGCAAAAACAAGTGTTGCGTTAATTGTTTTGTTCAGTGTAATAAAGTAACTTGAATCCAACTTAGTTACTTTTAAAACACAGTAATCCATAAAGTAACCAAGCTACATTTTAAAAGAGTAATTAGTAATCATATTACTTTGGCAACACTGTTAATAAGTTAAATTGACTGACTGATTGGAAGAAAAAGTGAAACAACAGTGCTTCAGTCCACAATTGTCCATACCTATTGTGAAAACTTCTTAAGCATGCACATATCTATTTCCAAAGATTATTTACTTACTTACGTTTTAAAGCCCACCCCATTTTTCTTTCAACTTGACAAGGCCAAGTCCAAATAAATTCTGATTCATTATCATGATTCTCTGCAGCTGTTATTTTGTTTATGCCAGTATAAAAATTATTTGTTTGATAGCAATCATGGGATATGATTCGAGATGTCCAATAATATCGGCAGGCCGATATTATCGGCCGATAAATGCTCTAAAATGTAATATCGGAAATTATTGGTATCGTTTTTTTTATTATCGGTACCGTTTTTTTTATTATTATTATTATTAAATCAACATAAAAAACACAAGATACACTTACAATTAGTACACCAACCCAAAAAACCTCCCTCCCCCATTTACACTCATTCACACAAAAGGGTTGTTTGTTTCTGTTATTAATATTCTGGTTAATACATTATATATCAATATATAATACAGTCTGCAAAAGATACAGTCCGTAAGCACACATGATTGTGCGTGCTGCTGGTCCACTAATAGTACTAAGCTTTAACAGTTAATTTTACTCATTTTCATTAATTACTAGTTTCTATGTAACTGTTTTTATATTGTTTTACTTTCTTTTTTATTCAAGAAAATGTTTTTCATTTATTTATCTTATTTTATTTTATACATTTTTAAAAAAAGGACCTTATCTTCACCATACCTGGTTGTCCAAATTAGGCATAATATTTCACGACTGTATATATAGCGGTATCGGTTGATATCGGTATCGGTAATTAAGAGTTGAACAATATCGGAATATAGGATATCGGCAAAAAGCCATTATCGGACATCCCTAGATATGACTGACCAATACTCATCAGCTGGAACAATTTTACAAAGTAGAAGTTATTTGGATGTGTCCCCACTTTGCCAATATCCGGAATAAAGTCCATACTGTCACCCTCTTCTGAAACAAAATTGGTTAGGAAGCCACCAAGGTTCAATCCTGCCATGAAGTGGAAACAGCAGGAAAACCACTGTCCAGAGTTAACCCAGTTTTACATAAACATGGACTGAAGGTGCCTACTAAGAAAGAAGCCCCTGCTCCAAAAACAACACCTTCCAACTCGACTACAATTTTCAGCTACCGAGATAGACAAATATTGAGTTATTAGGCCATAATGACAAGAAGCATATTTGGAGGGGGCAAAATGATGCTATCAAACCTAAGAACCCAAAACACTGTGCCAAACTTCACTTAAAAGCTTAGTCTTTGCCAGTAATCAAAGACCAGTTGTGCCATTCTTTGACCCCACTTCCCACTTAAAGACCAGCATGTGTGTCTAGTGTGAGTGCTCTGATCCCTGCTGCTGTTCAGTACATTTTCCCTCGTCCTTTGGCACAACTGGAAGAGGTGAAACAGGGGATGGAACATTCATATGCACGCACGTAACATAGCTGAGTCATAGAATGTGATTGCCTCCTTGTAGGTTTTTAACAGAAGCATTTCATAATATAAATAAATCAATAAAATTACAGTCAAATTCCACGGCAAGCTCACTCACCCGTGATTACATTCGTATGCGTAATAGAGACTTATTATTTAATTGATGTGATTGCTCCAATCACAAGTAATTCATAAAAGGCAACCACCTTGCACAATAGTATACACATACATGCATACATACATATAATCAGAATGACTTGAAATAAGATAAAGTTGCAAGAAAATTGCAGTGACATCAGATAAACTAGCATTTACTGACTTTTGTTGGAAGGAGGAAATCAAGCCAGAAACTGGCCTAATTATGTGTAGTGGACTTAGGACATTAAGCCAAAGTAAGGGCAAATTTATAATTGTGTACCTGTGTGAATACATTCAAACCCTGCACACCCAATTATTATGTTTTAATTATTTAAGTTTTATAATCCAAAAAAAAATGGAAAAAGAATGGCTCAAAAAATATTTAAAATCCCAAAATCAATATGACATTTATGTCCATAATGAGTGTATTTAAACTTTTGACTGTTGTTGACATCATCATACATCTAA
This sequence comes from Nerophis lumbriciformis, assembly GCF_033978685.3. NCBI lineage: Eukaryota > Metazoa > Chordata > Actinopteri > Syngnathiformes > Syngnathidae > Nerophis > Nerophis lumbriciformis. The sequence continues at coordinate 27,235,352 of NC_084557.2, read as the reverse complement.
TTATCGTATTGCACGATTGCAGTCTCAGTGAGAAAGGACATTTTTGGGTTCTTTGTGTAAAAAGCAGCTTTTAATAAATGAAATATCTGTAATATATCTGTGTGTTTGTGCAGGATCTTTGTGTAGAGAGACTAATAACTTTTTTGAAAACATCCACATTTTGTTTCATATGCAATTTCAGGATAAAATATTTCAGCAACAATCTTGTGCTAATGTTGAGTCACATTGAATGAGTTGAAAACATCTGGTCCCTCTTATTCATGCAGTCTGTTACTCCGGGTTCTGCCGAAACAGAAAAGAAAACCGACAGAAGTGTACCGGCCAATGTATGATACGCATACAAACAGAACATAGGATTCCTTGATCTGTAACTCTGTATCGCCATGCTGCGATGACACAAGGACATGAAACAGACATCTACTCCTTTGAAACAATATCCACCCTTAGGCCTCCCTGTTTATGTGCATCCCCCTTACACTAAAATGGGTCATAAAGTATGCTCTTTGTAGCTTTGTATTTTATTTAACTTTTGCTGCATGTGTGAGTGACAGGAATCTCAACAACCACCAACACACTACGAGCAAGTTCTAAAACATGAGTCAGCAGTTTCATCCCAGCACAAATTATACCCCAAAATCTGCAAGGTCATTACAACTTTTAAGCAAGTGTGACATCTGGGGCATCCTGGTTAAGTCTTTCTCAGTGTAGACCAACCACACCAAAGTACAGGCTAGGCTGCGGCCACGAACAATCACTGGGCCAAAATCTTGTTTTGTTTAATCTCTGACCTACTTCCCACACTGACCCAAAAAGTCATGCTTGGGAGGATCCAGCAGATGCACGGCAAAATGTCCTGTGAAATGAGGTTTTCCCTACGAGGAGGTGAGGCTTGGGGTGTGTATCCTCTTGATAGTCACTTCAAAACTCCCTTGGGGGGCATACAGGTCAGTTGTTGATACTAATGGCCACACCCCTTGCACTCCATGCAATTAGGATTGCTTGCAAATCATTCAACTGTATCCAAAATATCAATGTTTTAGAAAAAGTGAAATGTCATATGGATAAAAATAATTAAGGCAGACTTAGACTAGAGAAAAGCATTTTTTGCTGTAAACCATACCATACAAAATCAGTGTATTTTAATGTTCCGACCAAAAAATTTATGGAGTCTTATTTATCCAACACCACAATATAATGTCTGTGGTCAGTTGGGGGAAGTCTTTCCAAGATTGCCCTAAAAGGGAAGGCTACCTAATGGATCAGTGTTTTTTTCCCTTAACAATCAACCTGACATTTGTATAGGTGTAGACAGTCAGTTCTATGCAGATGATGCAGTCATTTTTAAGAGTTGTAAAACTCCTGAAGATGCTGTTTAGATTATTTCATCAGGTCTGGTCAATGTTCAGGACTGGCTTACTGGAGTCCTGCTTTCTGTTAAAAACAGAAAACTCTTTTTTTAACGTATTTTGGAGGTTAAAAACTAAAACTGGTGAAGAATTTTAAATACTTAGGCATACTACTTGACCTGGCACTTTCTTTTAAAATTCAAGTCAAAAACATCGATCTATCCATTCATTTTCTACCGCGTGTCCGTCCCTCTCGGGTTTGCGGGGGGGCTGAATCTGAAGCTGCACTCTGGCGGGAGGCAGGGTACACCCTGGACAAGTCCATATCAAAAATATGTCCAGGACAATTAAATACGTTTTTGTTTAATCAAATAAGGTCATTGACTGACAAAGTTATGCTTTTTGCACTGCATTCAGCAATTTCACTGCAATTCTGAAAAAAATTAAGTAGCTCTATGAAAAAGCTTTGAAATGTTTGACAATAAAACTTTTAACTTGCATAACTGTAATATTCTCTTTAAGTAAAACCTGTTGCGCTTTGCTAAGTTTATAAAATTGAAAAATGTCTGTTTAATGTATAAAAGCCTAAATGGATTAGTGCTGCCCTCACTAAATCCATCCATCCATTTACTATTGCTTGTCCGTGTTGGGTTCACGGGGGGTGCTGGAGCGTATCTCAGTTGCATTCGGGCGGAAGGCGGGATACATGACTACATTATATACAGAATAAGAATGTAATAACTACATTATATACAGAATAAGAATGTAAAACGCGGTAAAATTCCAAACGTTTAGTTATACATTTTTAAATTTTCATTACCGAAAAAACAATTTATTGATGCATTTTAGACAACACTGTTTACTTCCTGAAAACATAAGTGCCACAGCAAGGGGGAATGCTCACTAGCGCCGTTAGGCTCAAGGTAAAAATGGCGGCAACTACACAGACTTTGCTCTGAGATTTTCCCTCCGAGTGAACGTAGCCAATTGCTTCGTTTCACTTCATTTCACTCGCTTCTACTTCCGTGGCGTCTCGGCGTGCATTTAAGAGTGCAGTGCTGTAATTAGATGTGGACAGAATTGGAGATAGACGCATTAGTCCCACACTAAAAGTAGAACTTGGAGGAGAAAAATATTTCATGTTGCAGCTTCATTTTGAAAGTGCAACATAGCGTCCTTCCTGCTGGGACTGGAGTTAGCATGCAGCAGGCGATGTGTCGGGAACTTTGCCCCAACTTGTTTATAAAGTCTTTAGTTTGTTTACTGGGATGGTCACTTGTCCTTTATTTAACAGCTAACTTTACCAGTGTTCAAATAACATCAATACTTGCTAAAATGTTTTGTCATCTCATCGAATTAAACGCAGGCTGTGTTGTCAGTGAGGCACAAAACGTGTATTAGATGTAAGAGGTATCACTCCTGTTTATTTTTGTTGGCCAAACTGCTGCACTATACCACATAGTGTTTTTGAAGAAACAAGCTTATTTATTAGACTTGATCTTCATTAGCCAAACTGCTTTGTGTTTTATATTGATATCAGAAAGTAAACAACCTGTTGTTTTTTTTACATTACTTGTGTTTTGTCATTTCATGAAATTATCACTTTAAAAGCCATTCATGTGACATCAGATTTTGTTAATATTTTATAGCGTATAGTGAATTCCTATACGACAAATTTCTGCTCAAACTCTTAAAGGATCTGTCCCGATACAGCATGCACATGTACATACATTAGTACATGTAAATGTACATAACTTAAAAATACCTCTCTCTATGAAAATGTAAAAATAGAGGTAAAGGCATCATGTAATGAGAAAAAGCTGACATGTTGATACTATTAATGAGCAAAAACACAAATATGTTTTTAAATATATGGAAAATATTTATCTATAGCCTTTTTATTAGACATTACAAATTACATGATGGCATTGTGTTCACACCACACTCCAACACTTTTTTTACCCAACATAATGAATAAACGTGATTTCAATACTGATAAAAAAATTATCGTAATTATTATTTTGGCAAAAATCGAGCAGCTTTATTTGTGAGACTAGATCTCATATCTCCCTTGTCTGTCTCTACATTGTGTCTTCTTGTAAGTACTCCATGCGTATGCGTTGCCTAACATGCGCCTCTGCTCGTATTACCAGCAATGCCATGATGTGACAATGTCCATCCATCCATCATGTCAGTAAAAAAAAAAAGGTCCAGTATTTTTCAGAGGCAGTATAGTACCATTTTTAATTCATTAGTACCACGGTACTTTAGTAGTACTGGTATACCATACAATCCTAGTCTACACAGATATCGACTGTAACAAATTCAAGTACAAGAGCTGTTAATAGTTGATAATATAATGATTACATTAATATTTTTCATCATCACAAAATATTTTTTGTTTTTATTATATTGATAAACTCCGGATATAGGTGCCTGGACACATTAGGACTTTAAATATGACCAATGTATGACCCTATAACTACTTGGCATCGGCTCAATATCACATTTATTTTATCACCCAAAACGTATGGAAAGTGTCCAAACAACAAAGGAATAAGTTCTTATAACATTTTTTAACATAAGTATAGATGCAACATATTAAAATAGAAATGAACCAGATATTAACAGTAAATGAACAAATAGATTATAATCCAGTATCTACCGCTTGTCTCTCATATTTTTGACAAAATAATACAGTAGGAAATGACACTATGTTACTGTATACGTCACCAGCCAAATTCAGAGCCTTTGTCACCTGTTTGCTTACTTACTACTAAAAGATACGTTTTCTAGTACGATAACCATGTTATTTAATGCCTAAGAGTGTTCTTTGATTACAATAAGAAACACGTGTTTAATGTATCAAAATATATTTTGTTAAAATAAAGCCAATAATGCCATTTTTTGTGGTCTCCTTTATTTAAAAAAGTCTCAAAATACTGGTAACAAAATGTTTGTATCGGAACAACCCTAATAGCAATCAGAAGTTAACAATTCAACCAGCATCTCAGAACTGACTTCAGAGATTCCCCTGTAGGCCATTTTGACAGGGACAATCTTGTTTTAATTGTATAGCAAACTGTCAAAATAAGTACCAATGTTTTTTATTTGTTATTTCACCCTTCATTTCCTGCTTTGATATATTTGAGGGGGAACATACAAGCCAGCAAAGATGGAAATATTAATAATGATTCCTTTGAGGTCAATGTGGACACTTCCTAAACCATTTGAGCTGGAGAAAACTTTTTTTTTCAATTTTAGTTGGTATCTGGTACACTAATGTTTTTTTCTTGTTATTCAAAGCTCAACTGGTCCCTGTATTTAATTATGAATGGCACAAAGCATTTCTTCCAGACAGTTTCTCTTTTTGGCTTTCCTCTCCACAGCTTTCCCCCTCTATTCCCTCCTCTTCATCAATCTAGTCTTTCATGTTTCAATCCCCCATTTGGTCTGCATCAGTGCAGCACAGTCGAAAAGGGAGTCGGCCACTCGATAAGAAGCTCGAACAGACAGGAAGTACAGTAAACGACTATATTATAGTTTCACTGGTCTGCTTCTATTTCTTCTGTTTTATAGAGAAACATTTTTGGATCCAATTTTGCTTCGACAACACAATTGTTACTGGCATTGACTGACAAAGATTTTGATGTAAATCTTCGTAGATTGTGGAGTAATGAGCAGCTCGACAAGATCCATTAGAATAGTTACAGCAAAGTCCTGCTTACACATCGAATAATAATGTTTTGGTAATCCTTACTGTTGGTGTGTCGGTCACACAAACACTTTTTTTTATTAGAGGGTATTACAAAAATATTTTTGTCAGAACAGATCCATCATAGTATGTATATAGAGAAATACAGTTCCCCAAATATTCTCTGGGAGTAACCGAAAGCACGGATAGCGAAAGGTTAAATGTGGAAAATGGGTGTAAAAAAGTTGACTACTATCTACAAAAGCCCAAAGAAACGTTACAAAGAATAAAGCATCACCAGAAACCATGCACATGACTGATAACTCTGACAGGTACTGTGAATCCTGCTGTAAATCATCTGGGGTGATTTGGTGAGGCAATGAACCCAGAAGCAGCTGATTTTTTAATGACTATGCTGAACACCTGACAATGCATGAAGTGCAGGAAGTGGAAGGTGCCATATAGAACAGGTGTCAAAAAGGATATAGTAGAGCATAGGAGAAAAAGATAAGACGGAAATGAGGGGGAGAAGAAAACTGCCCCAGGGAAAGCAACAGTGGAAGCGAACTCAATGTGATGAAGTGTGTGGGCTAGCTTACAAAAACATAGCCCCCACACTGCAAGACTACAAAAACAATGACATCATACATAGAATGCTTGATGAAGGCCTCTGTAAACAAAAAAGGGGACATTTTGGTGAGTCCACGGGATTTAGTTTGATTAGTACTGTGTTTGTCCAAGGTTTTTCCAATGGTAGTCCAAAACACATTTGAGCAATCATAATAAGGAGAGCAATGTATGCAAACATTTTTATGTATATGTCATGTATTTACTTTTTTGTGAGATGTTTCTTAATGCCCTTTATGTACTTTCTGGCATTCTGATTTAAAGGGGCTCTACTAAACTAACTTGTGTTACCTTTTGGTACCTGTTTGGGATCCACATAAGTCCAGAACATTTGAAATCAAACCATGGAGGCATTGCAAAGATATTTATAAAACAATCTTGCCTTCATTCAAACTTGCACTAAAAGAGCCGTTTAAAATTTGAGACTTTAGTGACGCATTTTGCCTTAGTTTTGTCAGCGGATATCTCCATATATGGTAGCGGTTGTACACTAAGAGCTTTGCGCGAGTCCGCCTTTTTTATCCAGGAGTAATCCCAAAGTTGTAGTCAGTAAATTCCTTATTTTTCTCCATCCTCTTGTTGTGGGGCAGACTGGCTTCTACATGCACGCTAATATCCTCCGCTGTTGCCATTTTCTAATAAATAGTGTATAGTTCTGACTATTGTCTTTCAGTAGACTCAATATGGAAGCGCTAAAAAATTACAACACGGCTGACGGGGAAAGACACAGTCGAAGGGTCTCGGCCTGGAAAACTTTGGCACGTAAATAAAGCCGCCAACATAATGGTGCATTCTGAAGAGACAGAAATGTTGACCAAAGCACCACCTTTACATGTTATGTTGACCTACTCAGTGGCCTAGTACCTACTCAGTGGCCTAGTGGTTAGAGTGTCCGCCCTGAGATCGGTAGGTTGTGAGTTCAAATCCCGGCCGAGTCATACCAAAGACTATAAAAATGGGACCCATTACCTCCCTGCTTGGCACTCAGCATCAAGGGTTGGAATTGGGGGTTAAATCACCAAAATGATTCCCGGGCGCGGCCACCGCTGCTGCCCACTGCTCCCCTCACCTCCCAGGGGGTGATCAAGGGTGATGGGTCAAATGCAGAGAATAATCTCGCCACACCTAGTGTGTGTGTGACAATCATTGGTACTTTAACTTTAACTTTTTACAAGGAAATGTTTAAATGGAGAAAAAAATCATAAAAGGGCCCCTTTAAGATATGATCTGGTAATATAATAATAATAATAATAATAATCATCTGCTTTACCATAATACTTGTGTTAAAAGCTCAATGTGCAACAAGAGACTGAAAAAAAGGTCTCTGTTATTTTGTTTTGGAACGGCCTGTCATTCTACAAACACAACTTAAGCGTTAAAAAAAAAACACCCTGACACTCCCAAAGAGATTAAAGTCTTTTGCAGTTTTGTAGTTCTCACATCCTTGGACTCAATAGTCTGTCTGCGAGAACCAAAACCTTAACAATGTATCTAATGCATATGCACCCAGACTTACAGTCTTTACAGCATATAATCTTGATATAGATGATAAAAATGTAATGTGTTATATAGTTTAAAACTTCGCACCAGCCTAATCACGGTCACAGGTTGAGAAAGATAGAAAGGACTGCAGCAGTTTGGTTCAACAAGCAGGTCAAATGAGGGCATTTCTATGTTTGTGTTTGAGACAGAAAAAACAAGGAAGGACACTTGGTGAGAAAATCAATTAGTTGAAAACACACAAGTGGCCAATAAAATGTAACAATTTTTCCTCTTCAAATCGAGACTCAAAACACACTTATTCCTGACTGACTGCTTAATCACTTTAATTCAGCTATCTTTGTTTTTGTTTCGTAACTAATGATTTTATTGGTACCTGTTTTTTTGTACAGCATCCTTGAGTGCCCAGAAAGGCGCCTCCTAAATAAAATGTATTATTATTATTGTAAAAAACACAAAAAAATGCTCTCAAAATAAATATTTATGCAGAAACAAATTTTATGGATGATTGAGATCTTCATCAATTGAATAAATAACTGAGCAGCTGAAAGAGCATATTTCCAGATGCAGATTCAGGATGCTGCTTGTGATTCTAACACATGATCTTTTTAGATATTATGACATATGTTGGTGGAAGGATTTTTACCAACTTCTATGTTTATGCAATCACATTCGCTGCTGCATTGAAAGATAGTAAAGTCGATATTTTTTTAAATTATTAAATAGGTTGTTGCTTGCATATTAGTTTCAATAGGTGATTTCATTAGCAAAGTACTGGTGAATTAAGCTACCCTGTATTTAATCTATCTACATTAGAATAAATGTTTAAATAATGAATAGCAATGACACTAAGGCTGTTTCGATCAGGGTTTATGCTGCTGATTCTGATACTGATCTTCCATAAGTGAGCGTAAATTCCATGAACCATAAATTCCAGACTATAAGACGCTACTTTTTTCCTTCGCTTTGAACTCTGCGATTTATAAAACGATGCGGCTAATTCATGGATTTTTCTTCGCTGACAGCCATGACCCAAAAAAACTCCCCAAAAAACAAAGCAAATACACTGAACAGTTTGTGCTATGGCGCCACCTTTTGGACGAGTTTGCTCATGGGAGATACAATTGCCGTTTGGTCTTCTAGCTGTCCACAGCGTTACTATTTGTGTCGATTTTTCATTCATCATTCAAAGCAACATTTGTAAGTTTTACACTATAACTAAAACAATTCTTACTTGATAAACCGTCCTATGTGTGATGTATGTAGGAGTGTTTTACCAGTGTTGGTCATCTTACCTTAATAAAAGTAATTAGTTATACAGTTACAAATTACTTCTCCCAAAAAGTAATTGAATTAGTAACTCAGTTACCTCAATTTAAGAGTAATTAGTTACTCAGCAAAGTAGCTGTGACATTATTTTGCATTTCGTTATTTTATATGCTTTTACGTTCGATAACACCTTTTACGTCAAATATGGTTATGTTAACTGGGTGAAAGATAAAGACATTATATCCAGTATTTTAGAACATTTTGGATTTATCTGAACTCATTAGATTGCAGCGTGCCATATATGCATACAAATCTAAATGTATAAAAAATTATTATTCCATAAAGTAACAACATTAAATATTGAAAGTACAAAACCCATTAAGGTACCAAAAGTGTAATCTTAGGTACAAAGACACAAAAAAACATGAGGCCTTTAAAGTACCAGTAAAATGGAAAAACAAGTTGATTTGATATGCTTAATTGTGTTTCATTGCATTCTATAAACCATATCCGTTTGTATTTACAATCCGCAAAGTATGTGAAAATACCATCTGAACATCATAAAATGCCACAAACTCAGTCAGCCATTTTAAATATTCCACTTTGAATATCTTCTGCAACGTAGATTCTATGTTACTGGAGTAACGCTTCTGCACTCTGACATTATCATCAGATCAGTCATACTAAAAATGTGCAAAAATTGGAAAGAGATGTGCTGTTTATCATTCACAATCCTAATGTAAGGCAAGAACACATATGCTTGGATTTTTTTAAAATGCATTTGAAACCGTAAATAGCTAACAATCGAGTCAACAGATCGAGGATCCTCGATCTGTTGACCAATAAAACAGAATCTGTTTTAATAAAAAGCTGTTAAACGCCTCTCAAACAGCCACAATACATTCAACAGCATCTTCCAGAACTAAACAATGTTGAGCCAGCCACTCCAAACACGGACTAAACTATGACGCTAAATCTACAAGAACAATCCATACACCCACAACACATCTCATCTGTGTTTGTTGTTGTGAACATCATCATCAATCAAATCAAATCAAATCAACTTTATTTATAAAGCACATTTAAAATTTACCATGTAAGATCAATGTACACACAGAACCGCAGTAGCAACTTGAGAATTTTTTTTTTATTTTTTTTATTTTTTTTAAAACAGCCTCAAGTCGTCTCCAAACTTTTCAAGCTCAGAACAGCTGCACTCTTCCCCGTTCACAATAACTGCGCTATGCGCAACATCCGGTATGACTGCGCTAACAAAAAAGAGGTTTCAAAAAAGTACCTTACACAAGTATGTTTTAAAGCACTTATTGATAAATTTACGAAATTATGTTTTGACTAAAAAAACTGGTCAAAATTGTCCAAAGATGTATTTGGACAATGTATGCGAACATTTTTGCATTTAAGGTTCAAACATTTTATTAAATTCTAAAAATGGATGGATGGATAATTATGACACAAAAAGCACACACTCCATGGTGCTAAAATACGTTTAATAGTGACAAACTAAATTAAAAAATTTAAATGAGGGACAGGCGGTAGAAAATGGATACAGGGAAATCGGAAAAACTCGATTTTTTATTTATTTTTATATTGCAATGTTTATTTAAATGTATTGTTGATACTATAAATTTTATTTTATTTGTTTATTCATCACAAATTTATATCCGGTTGTTCTTTTATGTCATATTTTCATCTGTATTTTGGTAGTACAACAAATACTTGTGTTTTCAAAATAATAATCATGTTATTAATGGTTATTTCAATCCATCCATCCATCCATCCACTTTCTAACGCTTGTCCCTCTTGGGGTCACGGGGGGTGCTGGAATCACAATTGTAATTTTTGCCATAATCGTCCAGCCCTACTTTGTATGGAAATACACATCTAACCGGTAGCCGCCTCTGTGACCAAAAATACATTAAGTATCGGTCAGAGGTGATTGCCGTTGGAAGGCATTAATTGGCAGGGTCTGATCTCGTACTTTTTCACAAAAATACTTTTAGGCACATCCCTAAATGATACATAATTACAACAAAGTGGCAAATGGATCCAATAAGACATGTAAGGAACAAACTCTAGTTTAATATTTTTATAACTACAAAGTTTAAAGATTGGAGAATAGAGGTATCAAATTGGCCCTTTTCCATTGTTAAGCGGTCATAAGGAATTCAATAGCAATGATTGCACACATGCATTTACTGCATTTAACCTCAGTTTGCTTTGTACGAAAAAAAAAGCTTACAAATGCCTGTCGTGTAGGGCACCTGTCCGTACAAAATAACACATTGAACAGCAAGACAGCCAGCGTGAGAGAAGGCTTCCTTCCCAAAAGCCTTGCCTCCGGACAAACATATTGAAACAATGCAATTGAAATAATGTGTGTTTTTTCGGGTCCATATACAGGCTGCAATAGTCATGCACAGGCCAGGTCCCCACTGACCAAAACCTGCTTGACTGTGTGTGTCTGTCTGTATGTGTCTGTATGTACGTGTCTGTCTGTGATCAGATGCAAGTTTCTGCTGGAGTGCAGTGAACAAGACAAAGTAGTCAAAGAACATGTTATAAACCAACAGAAGGAGAAAATCCCTAAGTTAATAATCATCACTTCTATTGCGGCAAATAAACTGTAATTGTTTGCGTTATCACTGGAGGACAAGGCTAAACATGTTATACACTGACGAACAGCAAGCAAGAGCAGGCATGCTAATCGCTAAGCTCGTCGCAAAATTGGCTTGAAAAAAGAAGAAATTAGTTCTTAGTAAACTATAAGAAGTTTAGCTGGAACTACTTTACAGCAGAAAGTAAGCATGAGGGCTGTGAATCTTTGGGCAGCACATGATACAATTCGCTTCTAGATTTAAAAAGATTCTTTCTAAAAAGAATACTTTTTAATAACATTGATTGTCGGTTCTATGATAAACTACATTCCTCCATAAAACAGATAAACAGCTGTGATACATTTCCATATTACTAGAAAACTGGTTTTGTTTTGTAAAATTATATCCCAAAATGTAATGAAATCAAATACAAATAGGGCAACAAGAGAAGTATCCCAGAATTATCTTTTCTAAAGCAAATCTGTACAGCAGATATGGGTATCTACATCAACAATATGATTTGCCTGAGTAGCTGAAGACGGATTGAAAACATTTTATTTTAGTTTGTTTTTTTAAATCTATATTTGATTTTTTTAATCGATTTAAGAATCGTTCAAAATAAGAATCGCAATTTACTCTTAAATCAATTAATTTTGACACCACTAGTAAGCAGGTATTAACAGGAAACTAACAAGTACCGTGAATACTTGACTAGGGTTCTACGGTATGCCGGTACAAACAAAGTACCGCGGTACTAATGAATTAAAAAGATACTATACTGTCATTGAAAAATATTGGTACTTTTTTTTTTAATCAACTTGAGGCGCGCCGTGGTGACATTGTTGGTATACGGGCTTCGGCGCATGTTAGTCAACACACACAAACAGCACTTGCAGGCAGAAAGAGTGTGAAGACAGAAGAGGGAGAATGGACGTATTTTGGCTTAAAAACTAACAAAGTACATGTAACTATAGTAACTGAAGCGCTGCTCTGCAAGCAGTGCTTTAAAACGTGGCTAGCTAGTAGCTGGTAGCTGGCTAGCGGCTTACGTCTCTCCGTAGTGTTTTACATCTCTCCGTAATGTTTTAGCTACTTCTATATCACTAATCCTCGCCTCCATGGTGACAGATAAACTATGTTTCCTCTAAGTATCATCCCTCCAGGACGAGGGTTAGCGAAAAACATGCTTCACTAACCACCGTAGGATGATATAGTAGCTAACCGCTAACAAGCTAATGCTCCTGAATATAAACAAAAGGGTGGCTCTATACATATAAAGTGGGGCAGAAAAGTATTTAGTCAGTCACCAATTGTGCACGTTTTCCTACTTATAAAGATGAAAGAGGTCTGGAATTTTCATCATTGGTATGCCTCAACTATCAGATATAATGAGAAAAAAAATCCAGAAAATCCCAGTTTAAATAGTTTATTTGCAAATGATGGTGGAAATTAAGTATTTGGTCAATAATAAAAGTTCATCTCACTACTTTGTTATGTACCCTTTGTTGGCAATGACACAGGTCAAACGTTTTCTGTAAGTCTTCACAAGGTTTTCACACACAGTTGCTGGTATTTTGGCCCATCCCTCCATTTATATCTCCTCTAGAGCAGCGATGTTTTGGGGCTGTCGCCGGGCAACACAGACTTTCAACTCCCTCCTAAGATTTTCTATGGGGTTGAGATCTGGAGACTGGCTCGGCCACTCCAGGACCTTGAAATGTTTCTTACGAAGCCGCTCCTTCGTTGCCCGGGCGGTGTGTTTAGGATCATTGTCATGCTGTAAGACCCAGACACATTTATTCTTCAATGCCCTTGCTGATGGAAGGAGGTTTTCACTCAAAATCTCACGATACATGGTCTCATTCATTATTTCCCTTACACGGATCGGTCGTCCTGGTCCCTTTGCAGAAAAACAGCCCCATGCTTCACAGTAGGTATGATGTTCTTTGGATGCAACTCAGCATTCCTTCTCCTCCAAACATGACAAGTTGAGTTTTTACCAAAAAGTTTTATTTTAATTTCATCTGACCATATGCCATTCTCCCAATACTCTTCAGGATCATCCAAATGCTCTCTAGCAAACTTCAGACGGGCCTGGACATGTACTGGCTTAAGCAGGGGGACACGTCTGGCACTGCAGGATTTGAGTCCCTGGCGGCGTAATGTGTTACTGATGGTAGCCTTTGTTACTTTGGTCCTAGCTCTCTGCGGGTCATTCACTAAATCCCCCCGTCTGATTCTGGGACTTTTGCTCATCGTTCTTGTGATCACTTTGACCCCACAGTGTGAGATCTTGCGTGGACCCCCAGATCGAAGGAGATTATCAGTGGTCTTGTATGTCTTCAATTTTCTAATAATTGCTCCCATAGTTGATTTCTTCACACCAAGCTGCTTACCTCTATCTATTGTAGATTCAGTCTTCCCAGCCTGGTGCAGGCCTACAATTTTGTTTCTGGTGTCCATTGACAGCTCTTTGGTCTTGGCCATAGTGGAGTTTGGAGTGTGACTGTTTGAGGTTGTGGACAGGTGTCTTTTATACCGATAACGAGGCCAGGTGTCATTAATACAGGTAACGGAGAACAGAGGAGCCTCTTAAAGAAGAAGTTACAGGTCTGTGAAAGCCAAAAATCTTGCTTGTTCGTAGGTGGCCAAATACTTATTTTACAGAGGAATTTACAAATAAATTAATTAAGAATCCTAAAATGTTATTTTCTGTATTAATTTACCCCATTCTGTCTCTCATAGTTGAAGTGTACCTATGATGAAAATTACAGGCCTCTCATCTTTTTAAGTAGGAGAACTTGCACAATTGGTGGCTGACTAAATACTTGTTTGCCCCACTGTATATTGGCAACAAGTAAAAGAGCCATATCTAGTCAATAATACAATGATTACATCAATATTATATTATCATAAAATATTTTTGAATTTTTTAAATTGTTTATAAACTCAGAATATACATCTATGGGAACAGGAGAATTTAAATCATGAACATTGATGACCCTAAAACTACTTGGTATTGAATCGATACCTGAATTTGTAATTTGGCTGTATTACTAGGGTTTAGGAATTTTCATTTTCTACCGCTTGTCTTCCAAGGACCATTTTAATGGAATTCATTAAAAATTTTATTTTTCATTAAAAGATCAGCAAATATCAGTGAAATCTTTTCCGGATTGTCAAGTATTCTTAGCAATATTGTTATTACGCCATTTCATGATGAGCTGTGAAACATCTAAAGTTAAAGTACCAATGACTGTCACACGCACACTAGGTGTGGTGAAATTTGTCCTCTGCATTTGACCCATCCCATTGTTCATCCCCTGGGAGGTGAGGGGAGCAGTAAGCAGCAGCGTGGGCCGTGCTCTACATCACTATCTTCCATTACATTATGCACACTGAAACTGGGACAGTTGTTTCATACCATGCTGAAGCACCGTTAGGCCTGCCTCCCCGTTCCCTGCATCATTCTGGCCTTAACCATTCCACTGCATTACTGCAGTGCTGTGCAGTACTACCGCGTCTATTCTTCAACACTTCTATTTTATAATAAATGTAGGTCCACTCTCAGGTATTTCGATTTCACTTTCACTCCTACAATCACTACTTGATTTGTAACCACTAACATCATCCTCTGACACAGGAAGCAGCCTATCAACAATAAGAACCTTAACAATTGTCAGTTTCAGTTAAGCCTTGATAGAGTTGGATAGTTTATTATTAATGTTTATTATTATGAAGACCTGTAATGAACATGAATTTGCCTTGCCTTTGCCGTGTTACAAACATGTTACAAGTCCTGTTTGTGTTTGAATGAAGACCAACTCTTTGAGTTCCAGTACAAAGGAGTGTCAGGAGTACATACGGAAGCACCCACAGTTGTTCACTACTCTGCCCCCCATTTAATTCAATGTTCTTACCTGTCCATCTTGACCAACATGCACCTGGTGGATCTGGAGGTTCCCCTAAAAGGCAGAAATGGCGTGTCAAGTCAGAAGCTACAAGCTATCCATCATGAGAGTCTTCAGAGTGAAAATACATTCTCTAAGACATGCAACTTGATAAGATCCGACATAACACAGCAAATTGCATCCTAATCATAGGGGATTTGAAAGAGACAAACACCTGAGCATGTTTCCCATGTTAAATTTAAAGTGCTGATGATGAGCCATTAAAAATACAAAGGATTAAGCGTGTTGTTTATTCTGAAACATTAACAATAGATTAAGAAATTGCTAAACTACAGTAGTAATATTGATGTCACAAGCACAGCTGTTGTATGGATTCTCAGCGTGCAGTTGCCATGGCACTATATTACATATACATCAGTGTTACTATACAATACACTGTATATACAGTACCAATGTATTTGTATATATATGAACTATTCTGTCATGTTTACTTACAACATGGCAAAATAAAGACAGAACGTCCTCTGCACACATACCATGAGTCTAACTGCAATGCAAGGAGCATTGGATAAGCACACCAACAATGCCATAAACAGCACTGCACAAGATGGATCATATGTGCCATATTCAAACATGTCTCAAATTACCACCGTTTTTTCTCGCTAATTGCATTTCATGTGATTACAGCAGTCTTAGATGTCATATTGTTGGAGACCTGTCTAATCTCGCAAACAGCTTATTTTCCTTTTCAAGCAAGCTAACATGCAGTGTCTTGGTGGAAAGGGGTCTGTTGAGAATGAAACATTCTCTGTGAACGGCGGTTGGAAGATGTGGGTTTCTGTTGCTAAGCTTTGAACTCTAGAAAACAAACATAATCATGAAATAGGAAGGGGAGAGGAGAAAAGAAAATCTGACATCAGCCAGTAAAGACTTTAAAAGCTTTTCTGCCTTCGATTCGCCTGGTCCCTCTCACTCAGCTTCCTCCTCTCCGTGAAAATTTGAGTCCAAAATGTGAAAAACACGTGGTCAAAGTGTCAATGACTTCTGCTCAAATGTCAAGCTGTAATGCATGTGCTGAACATCAAATACTATGCGATTACAGTTGTGTGTTTACATAGACTGGCGCCTTGAAATAAATCTCTCCCCAAATACCTGACAAAGTCATCTACAGTGATGCTAATGCAGAAATTACTCTTCAGTTGCCAGAAAGTTTTGTATTTTAATTTCATCTGGCAGGTCAGTGCTGTTAGCGCATGCAGTGACGCCTGGTGGGGGACACCAGACATCTGGGATTTACATGAAAACAAAAGTTGTAACTCCATGAAAAAGTAGGCGGGTATACAAACATGGAGGCATTCGAAGACCAACATCTGTTTTTGTTCAAATTCACTAATGACTTTAATAGTCAGCTATTATTTAAGTGCTTTACTTAAACGTACTGTACTAACAGAAGGCACATATTTGCTGGATATGCAATTGTATACGGTAACTTTCATTAAGCTATAATTTGTCACCCAACACTGAAAACTACGACTAAAATGACATACCAGCAATAAGTGTAGTAGTGGTGTTAAAACGTATTGGTTATCATTGCGTATGTAGTTTTTAAATTATAAATACAGTCGTCCCCAGTATTCGCTGTTAATTGGTTCAGAAATTGACCGCGACATATAATAATTTCTGCAAAGTAGGAATCATTAAGACCTCCATGAAGAATAAAAAGAAAGGACCCAGATTTCCCTCGCCCGGACGCGGGTCCCCGAGGCCCCCCTCTGGAGCCAGGCCCGGAGGTGGGGCACGATGGCGAGCGCCTGGTGGCAGGGCCTGTCCCCATGGGGCCCGGCCGGGCACAGCCCGAAGAGGCAACGTGGGTCCCCCCTCCAATAGGCTCACCACCCATAGCAGGGGCCATAGAGGTCAGGTGCAGTGTGAGCTGGGCGGAAGCCGAAGGCAGGGCACTTGGCGGTCCGATCCTCGGCTACAGAAGCTAGCTCTTGGGACGTGGAACGTCACCTCGCTGGGGGGGAAGGAGCCTTAGCTAGTGCGCGAGGTCGAGAAGTTCCGTCTAGATATAGTCGGACTCACTTCGACGCACAGCAAGGGCTCTGGAACCAGTTCTCTCGAGAGGGGCTGGACTCTCTTCCACTCTGGCGTTGCCGGCAGTGAGAGGCGACAGGCTGGGGTGGCAATTCTTGTTTTCCCCCGGCTCAGAGCCTGCACGTTGGAGATCAACGAGAGGGTAGCTTCCCTCCGCCTTCGGGTGGGGGGACGGGTCCTGACTTTGGTTTGCGCTTACGCGCCAAATAGCAGCTCAGAGTACCCACCCTTTTTGGATTCGCTCGAGGGAGTACTTGAGAGTGCTCCCCCGGGTGATTCCCTCGTTCTACTGGGGGACTTAAACGCTCATGTTGGCAACGACAGTGAAACCTGGAGAGGCGTGATTGGGAAGAATGGCTGCCCGGATCTGAACCAGAGTAGTGTTTTGTTATTGGACTTTTGTGCCCGTCACAGATTGTCCATAATGAACACCATGTTCAAACATAAGGGTGTCCATATGTGCACTTGGCACCAGGACACCCTAGGCCGCAGTTCCATGATCGACTTTGTAGTTGTGTCATCGGATTTGCGGCCTCATGTTTTGGACACTCGGGTGAAGAGAGGGGCGGAGCTTTCTACCGATCACCACCTGGTGGTGAGTTGGCTGCGATGGTGGGGGAGGATGCCAGACAGACCTGGCAGGCCCAAACGTATTGTGAGGGTTTGCTGGGAACGTCTGGCAGAGTCTCCTGTCAGAGAGAGTTTCAATTCCCACCTCCGGAAGAACTTTGAGCATGTCACGAGGGAGGTGCTGTACATTGAGTCCGAGTGGACCATGTTCCACACCTCTATTGTCGAGGCGGCTGATTGGAGCTGTGGCCGCAAGGTAGTTGGTGCCTGTCGTGGCGGTAATCCTAGAGCCCGTTGGTGGACACCGGAAGTGAGGGATGCCGTCAAGCTGAAGAAGGAGTCCTATCGGGTTCTTTTGGCTCATGGGACTCCTGAGGCAGCGGACAGGTACCGACAGGCCAAGCAGTGTGCGGCTTCAGCGGTTGCGGAGGCAAAAACTCGGACATGGGAGGAGTTCGGGGAAGCCATGGAAAACGACTTCCGGACGACTTCGAAGCGATTCTGGAAGGGGAAGCAGTGCACTATCAACACTGTGTATGGTGAGGATGGTGTTCTGCTTACCTCGACTGCAGATGTTGTGGATCGGTGGAGGGAATACTTCGAAGACCTCCTCAATCCCACCAACACGTCTTCCTATGAGGAAGCAGTGCCTGGGGAATCTGTGGAGGGCTCTCCTATTTCTGGGGCTGAGGTTGCTGAGGTAGTTAAAAAGCTCCTCGGTGGCAAGGCCCCGGGGGTAGATGAGATCCGCCTGGAGTTCCTTAAGGCTCTGGATGCTGGGGGCTGTCTTGGTTGACAAGACTCTGCAGCATCGTGTAGACATCGGGGGCGGTACCTCTGGATTGGCAGACCGGGGTGGTGGTTCCTCTCTTTAAGAAGGGGAACCGGAGGGTGTGTTCTAACTATCGTGGGATCACATTCCTCAGCCTTCCCGGTAAGGTCTATTCAGGTGTACAGGAGAGGAGGCTACGCCGGATAGTTGAACCTCGGATTCAGGAGGAACAGTGTGGTTTTCGTCCTGGTCGTGGAACTGTGGACCAGCTCTATACTCTCGGCAGGGTCCTTGAGGGTGCATGGGACTTTACCCAACCAGTCTACATGTGCTTTGTGGACTTGGAGAAGGCATTCGACCGTGTCCCTTAGGAAGTCATGTGGGGAGTGCTCAAGAGAGTATGGGGTATCGGACTGTCTGATTGTGGCGGTCCGCTCCCTGTATGATCAGTGTCAGAGCTTGGTCTGCAATGCCGGCAGTAAGTTGGACACGTTTCCAGTGAGGGTTGGACTCCGCCAAGGCTGCCCTTTGTCACCGATTCTGTTCATAACTTTTATGGACAGAATTTCTAGGCGCAGTCAAGGCGTTACGGGGATCCGGTTTGGTGGCTGCAGGATTAGGTCTCTGCTTTTTGCAGATGATGTGGTCCTGATGGCTTCATCTGGCCAGGATCTTCAGCTCTCGCTGGATCGGTTCTCAGCTGAGTGTGAAGCGACTGGGATGAGAATCAGCACCTCCAAGTCCGAGTCCATGGTTCTCGCCCGGAAAAGGGTGGAGTGCCATCTCCGGGTTAAGGAGGAGACCCTGCCCCAAGTGGAGGAGTTCAATTACCTCGGAGTCTTGTTCACAAGTGAGGGAAGAGTGGATCGTGAGATCGACAGGCGGATCGGTGCGGCGTCTTCAGTAATGCGGACGCTGTATCGATCCGTTGTGGTGAAGGAGCTGAGCCGGAAGGCAAAGCTCTCAATTTACCGGTCGATCTACGTTCCCATCCTCACCTATGATCATGAGCTTTGGGTTGAGTTTCCTCCGCCGGGTGGCAGGGCTCTCCCTTAGAGATAGGGTGAGAAGCTCTGTCATCCGAGGGGAGCTCAAAGTAAAGCCGCTGCTCCTCCACATCGAGAGGAGCCAGATGAGGTGGTTCGGGCATCTGGTCAGGATGCCACCCGATCCCCTCCCGAGGGAGGTGTTTATGGCACGTCCGACCGGTAGGAGGCCACGGGGAAGACCCAGGACACGTTGGGAAGACTATGTCTCCCGAGGTACGTACCGAACCAAAATTTTTGTGTACCGTTACACCCCTAACGAACACATAACTATGTAGCTTGTCGTTCCAATGGCATACAGTCGATGACATCCATTAAATTTTGCTTCTTAATATACTTTATACACAGATACCAAAGCTGACTTGGACGCAGCACATTATAATGCATCTACTGTATATCAATATAGTGATGTCAGATGTACAGTGACATAAACATTGTTTAAAATCAGTGCGCACTTAAATGGAGCCCAGGAAACACCATGAGTGGCTACCGCTCCACAAAATGAAACGAACACCCATAAGTAAATACATTTATGTTGAAATGTCAAATAAGGTTGAAAAACATGAGACAATGTCACACATTTTTTTGTAATACAAATCAAAAAGCTCCCTTTTACCTGTGCAGACAAAAACAAAGTTTTGCATTGTGGCTGAGCATGCTAATTAGACGATAACATAATGTTTGCCTCCCTCCATTGCTATAGATACATTACATTTCTTTAAGATTATGCTTGTTTATGCTTGTAATATATATTTTCCCTCACAAAATGCCAACTTCATTTTTGAAATGTTTATTTTCTTGTTATTGATGCACTTTATGTTCTTTTTTAAATTTACAGTATAGAATCATATTGTTTCTATTTATTATTTAACCAAATTAAATGTTTGTTTCAGTCACTTCAAGGGTTAATGTGGCATGTATATTGGAAATTAAATAAATGTGTTTGTCTTCTCTCTGCGCATTAGAGTAGGATAACATACTGGAAATTATTTTTCCTCACACTCCCACCTACAAATGTAGACTTACCTCACTGTCCTGTGTGATCTGCACCTCCTCTCCTTGAGGCACCTGTGCAATGTGCAACTGGCCCTGTGGAATCTGCAAAAGACACAAGGAGGTAAGAACATTAAATAAATTTAATAAAATATTCTAGACTGCAGGTAAGCTTTTATGGGGTCACTGTGTTAGAGGGTAAATCCATGTAAGATATTTAACTGATCAAGCAGACAAACAATGTCAACTTAGCAAAATTATTTTTGATTCATGTTTTTCTTAGCTTATAAAGATGTCAGTGTAACAACACAGACCACTGAAAAGATGGCTACTGAAATGCTTCATTATGCTATCAATCTTTTAAGAAATGTTTTCAATTTCCAGCTCTTAGTGTCAATTTGTTAATAAAAGCCGGTGCGCAAAAAGGCTCAGAATAAGGTGGTATATGGCACTCTTTCTCGAAAATTAAATGTACCGTATTTTTCGGACTATAAGTCGCAGTTTTTTTCATAGTTTGGCCGGGCTCCAGTGCGATTTATATATGTTTTTTTCTTTCTTTATTATGCATTTTCGCCAGGTGCGACTTATACTCTGGTGCGACTTATACTCCGAAAAATACGGTACATATGTTGGTTTCAGACCAGTTGTTGGTACGCAACCACAGAAAAGTGTCATGACCTTCAGTTACTATATCTTAGTGGAACATTTTAGTCAAACATATAAACAAGAGCTATGCAACTACAATTGGAAAGCCAGTGCAAATGATCAAATATCTCCTCCATTTGTGCAGTGCCAAGGAAAAGTACATATATGCATGAGAAGGAAAAGACAGAAATGCGTGAGGAGATGAGAGGGGGGGAGAATTTTTTGAAAGCATAAACACTTCATGCCGCACGCCTGGTCTGAGGGGTATTGATGCATACCACCAAGCTTGACAAAAATCCAAGGAGAAACACCACATTTCCATATGGAACTCAATACAGATCACAACATGTGTTTATCTGTCATTCAATAAAATAAGTGGCTTCTAATAAAAACAAGAAAAAAAAACAATGTAAATTTCAAAATGATTAGAAAATTCAACAATTTGGTCATAGTGTCATCTATAAACTCAGAGATTGACATATTGACATGTTTATAATCTGATGTCAGCATCACTTGCCAAACTCCTGTTTGGAGAAGATCCAGTACATGGTCATATCATGATACCCCCTCCAGCTGGATAATAGAGCAACATAAGAGGGCAACAGGTGCTATGATCATGTAGTCATGTTTTTAATTAAAAAGAAATGCAATACAAAAGCAGTGTCAATGCCTTAAAGGGGACCTGTTATGCAAAACCAACTTTTCTTACCTATTGGTAGCTGTTTTTGTGTATTGAGAATCTGCATCAGTCCCAAAATATGTAAATAAAAACATGGAGGCATGGCAGAGATTCATAAAACAATATTGTCTTCCTTAATACTTCCTCCAAACAAGCCACTTGGAATTTGCCTCATCTGTGACATTTTTCCCATTGGTGATGTCAGCGGCTATTTCTAAATATGGTTAAGTTTTAACCAAAGATCTTTGCGCGAGTCCACCATTGTAGTCTGACGCTGAAGTCAAAAGGCTAATTTTTCTCTATCCTCTTGTTGTGGGGTAGACTGGCTCATACTTGCACATGCATCCTCCGCTGTTGCCATTTCTAATACAAAGTAGCGTACAGTTGTAACGTACAGTGCATCTGGGAATAATTCACAGCGTTTCACTTTTTTCACATTTTGTTATGTTACAGCCTCATTCCAAAATGTAATAAATTCCTTTGTGTCCTTAAAATTGTACACACAATACTTCATAATGACAATGTTAAGACGTTTTAGGAGCTTTTTGAAATGTATTAAAAAAACATTTTTTTTAATCACAAGTTCTTAAGTACTTACAGTACTTGCTCAATACTTTGTTGATATACTTTTTGGCAGAAATTACAGACTCAAGTCTTTTTGAATACGATGCCACAAGTTTGGCACACCTATCTTTGGGCAGTTTCACACATTCTTCTTCGCCCATTCCTCTTTGCAGGACCTGGCTGGGCCACTTAAGGACATTTATAGATTTGTCCTGAAGCCTTTCCGTTGATATCTTGGCTGTGTGCTTAGGGTCGTTGTCCAGCTGAAAAATGAACCGTTGACCCAGTCTGAGTTCAACAGCGGTATGGAGCAGGTTTTTATCCAGGATGTCTCTGTACATTGCTGCATTCATCTTTCCCTCTACCTGACTAGTCTCCCAGTTCCTGTACCTGACTAGTCTCCCAGTTCCTGCCGCTGAAAAACATCTCCATAGCATGATGCTGACACCACCATGCTTTACTGTATGGATGGTATTAGCCTGGATTGTGATGAATGGTGCCTGGTTTCCTCCAAACATGACGCCTGGCATTCACACTAAAAGAGTTCAATCTTTGTCTCATCAAACCAGAAGATTTTGTTTCTCATGGTCTGAGTCTTTCAGGTGCATTTTCGCAAATGTTTACGAAGGAATAGCGTCAGTCTGGCTACTGTACCATACAACCCTGAAGAGATGGGTGTCCTTCTGGAAGGTTCTGCTCTCTTTAGCTCTGACAGAGTGACCATCGGGTTCTTGGTCACCTCCCTGAGTAGGGCCCTTCTCCTCCGATTGCTTAGTTTAAACTGCTGGCTAACATTAGGAAGAGTCCTGGTGGTTCCAAACGTCTTCCATTTACAGATGATGGAGGCCACTGTGCTCATTGAGACCTTTAAAAACAGCAGATATTTGTCTGTACCCTTTCCCAGATTTGTGCTTCGAGACAATCATGTCTCAGAGGTCTACAGACAATTCCTTCGAATTCATTTTTTGTTTGTGCTCTGCTATACACTGTCAAGTATGGGACCTTATAATATATAACTAGGTGTGTGCCTTTCCAAATCATGTCCAACCAATTGAATTTAAAACAGGTGGACTCCAATTAACCTGTCGGAAAATCTCAAGCATGATCAGTCAAAACAGGATGTCCCTGAGCTTACTTTTGAGCGTATTGGCAAAGGCTGTGAATACTATGGTACATGTGATTTCGTAGTATTTTTTAATACATTTGAAAAAAAATGTGAAAAAATTATGTAAAAAAAAAAAAAAAAGTTCTACATTGTCATTATGGGGTATTGTGTGTACAATTTTAAGCACAAACATGTATTCATTACATTTTGGAATAAGACTAACATAACAAAATGTGGGAACAGAGAAGCGCTGTGAATATTTTCCGGATGCACTGTAGACTCGACATGGAAGCACTAAAACTACAACATGGCTGGTGAGAAGAAGACACAGTGGAGGCACGTAAATAAAACCGCTGACAAAATGGCGGATCTTGAAGAGACATTCAGAAAGCGGCTTGAAGATTAACTGTGGAACATAATCTATGCAACATTTTGACCAAAGAACCACCATAACATGTTATGTAGGCCACAAGAAAGTGTATTAAATGTAGACAAAAAAACATAATACCCTTTGAACAAAAAACATCAGGATCTGCTATTTGCCCTGCTCCTATGATCTTAATCTACAAAACCCAAAACCAGTGAAGTTGGCATTTTGTATAATTTGTAAATAAAAACAGAATACAATGATTTGCAAATCCTTTTCAACTTATATTTAATTGAATAGACTGCAAAGACAAGATATTTAATGTTCGGACTGAAAAACTAAATTATTTTTTGCAAATAATCATTAACTTAGAATTTAATGGCAGCAACACATTGCAAAAAAGTTGGCACAGGGGCATTTTACTACTGTGTTACATGGCCTTTCCTTTTAACACTCAGTAAACCTTTGGGAACTGAGGAGACCAATTGTTGAAGCTTTTCAGGTGGAATTCTTTCCCATTCTTGCTTGATGTACAGTTTAAGTTGTTCAACAGTCTGGGGTCTCCGTTGTGGTATTTTAGGCTTCATATTGTGCCACAGGGCAGCACGGTGGAGAGGGGTTAGTGCATCTGCCTCACAATACAAAGGTCCTCAGTAGTCTTGGGTTCAATCCCGGGCTCGGGATCTTTCTGTGTGGAGTTTACATGTTCTCCCCGTGACTGCGTGGGTTCCCTCCGGGTACTCCGGCTTCTTCCCACTTCCAAAGACATGCACCTGGGGATAGGTTGATTGGCAACACTAAATTGACCCTAGTGTGTGAATGTGAGTGTGAATGTTGTCTATCTGTGTTGGCCCTGCGATGAGGTGGCGACTTGTCCTGGGTGTACCCCGCCTTCCGCCCGATTGTAGCTGAGATAGGCTCCAGCGCCCCCCGCGACCCCAAATCAAATCAAATCAAATCAACTTTATTTATAAAGGGAATAAGCGGTAGAAAATGGATGGATATTGTGCCACACATTTTCAATGGGAGACAGGTCTGGACTACAGGCAGGCCAGTATAGTACCCGCACTCTTTTACTATGAAGCCACGCTGTTGTACCACGTGGCTTGGCATTGTCTTGCTGAAATAAGCAGGGGCATCCATGATAACGTTGCTTGGATGGCAACGTATGTTGCTCCAAAACCTGTATGTACCTTTCAGCATTAATGGCGCCTTCACAGATGTGTAAGTTACCCATGTCTTGGGCACTAATACACTCCCATACCATCACAGATGCTGGCTTTTAAACTTTGCGCCTATAACAATCCGGATGGTCCTTTTCATCTTTGTTCCAAAGGACACGACACGACGTCCAGTTTCTAAAAAAAATTTGAAATGTGGACTCGTCAGACCACAGAACACTTTTCCACTTTGCATCAGTCCATCTCGGATGAGCTCGGGCCAAGCAAAACTGGCAGCGTTTCTAGGTGTTGTTGATAAATGGCTTTTTGATTTCCATAGTAGGGTTTTAAGTTGCACTTACAGATGTAGCAACAAACTGTAGTTACTGACAGTTGTTTTCTGAAGTGTTCCTGAACCCATGTGGCGATATCCTTTACACACTGATGTCGCTTTTTGATGCAGTACCGCCTGAGGGATCGAAGGTCTGTGATATCATCGCTTATGTGCAGTGATTTCTCCAGATTCTCTGAACCTTTTGATGATATTACGGACCGTAGATGGTGAAATCCCTAAATTCCTTGCAATCTCTCGTTGAGAAAGGCAGCAGGGGAGTAGCTCATCCCCCTTTGGCTGAGAGTTTTGTAGAAAGTCGATATATGAACATCCACCTCACTGTGACATCGCAACGTAGCCGGACTGCAAAACCTCGCGAACAGATGCATCCAAAAATGTGTACAAGCTCACGCAAAAATGCATGAACCTTATAATTTGACGCTTTAGCAGTTTGACACAAGTATCCAACACTGTAACGGAATTCATCATTGGTCCCCCTTAAACCTGTCTGCATACATTCTCTAGATACTTCATTTTCACTAAAAACTTTTTAGCGTGGTTTGACTATTTGGAGCTACTCGAGGTGCACCAATAAGAAAAGCATAATTAGTACCAGACACTTCCTGTTTGTCAGCCCACCCATTATGTCATAATCGTCTGATTACAATTTAACTCAAACAGCTGTAGAATTTATCCCAGAGCAACCTCTTCTTTTAATGTTAAGGATATAGAAGATTTCTGCTACATTGTGTTGCGTAGCCTAATCCCTTTCTGCACACTGCAAATATGCACTTCACCATTTACAAGACAGTAAACTTTATGCAGTTAGCTTCTTTTTGGAAAATAACCAATCTAGAGAAATAGCCAGGGACAAACGCTTGATACTCACCACTTGAACTTGTCCATCCTCGCCAATATGATGGAACTGGACCTGCTGATTGGCCAACGCATAGTGCAACGTCTGCTGGGTGGCTGTTTCTATGTGGGTGGCTTCTTCTGCGAGGCCTCCCTCTGATCCAGAGCAGAAACACTACATTACAAGGGTGTTTGTGTGCTCAGTGGGGGTGGGTCAAGAATTAGGTGGACCTGATTTAAGCACACAGGAGCATATACAGTACTGTATATTAGATGCTTCCTTTCCCACTTGAGGCAAAATCATCTAAAGAATTGGCAACACAAACCATTTTAAACTTTTATAAAACACTCGGCCATCTGTGAACAAGGCTGTGTTTATACTGTGCATGTGCATCAGACATTTACAAACAACAGGGATTCCTGATCTTGTCATCCAAACTCCAGGCCTCAGTCTAAACACACCATCAAAAGTCTGACACCTTTGCTGGATCTGTGACATGACCCAAGACAATGCTACACAAGTTCACATATAAAAAAACAGGGTACACAGTAACTGAAGTCTGCCAACCAGCTATAAAATAAACACAATCATACCTACTCTCTAATACAAATGTGAAACAATTAAAGAGCATTTGATATCAGAAATGAATGAAGCAGTTTATGGTCATTTTTTCATAACAACCAAGTTTTCTGGTTCAGTGCCAAGAGTCTATATTAATATTTGGGGTATAAATATGTTTAAAACAGGAAGGGCAGCACTGTGAAGAATGTAGTATGCCTCAGTAAAAAGGTTTGCGGCTAGGAGACCCAGAGAGTAACAAGCGGTAGAAAATGGATTAGAAAGGACAGATTTTTAAAAATAATAATAGAAAATATATATATCTATATATATACTTTTTTTTTTTTTTTTTTAAACTTGGGAATTCCCGCGGGCCGGAATTTAGACGCTGGCGGCCCGCGGACCGTAGTTTGGGGACCACTGGTCTATATGCTTCAGTTACAAGATAAAACTAGCAATCAGTACTGGGTGTGTGTGTGGCCGGGATAGGCTCTAGCATCCCTGTGACCCTGAACAGGATGATGAGCAAAGAAAATGGATGAACAAATCCATTTGTGTGTTTTTTTCCCATTAAATGTCTCCCATTTTTCATTATTATGGTCATACATTGATATAAGTAAATAACCTGTACTACTGCAGTTTGCCAGAAGAGGAAGGGTTTCCAGAGGACGTGTGGAAACATTCTGCTTTACTGCTACTTTTTGCTAGAATGGTGTTGAATTGCCTCTTTTCTTTTAATATGTAATTGGATTAGAGGGTGTATCATGTCAGCATATCTTGTGCATGTGTCATAATAAACTGCAGTATTTGTATTTTGATTTTTAAAGCATGTGTGGCCTGAAAATACATGGCCTCACCAACTACCCCTAGTGTGTGCTCACAGGATATTTGGGTTTCCTCTGCAGTCCTACTTTCCCTCAATAGGAGGTGAGAGGTGATGTTTCACAGGGAGTGAAGGAGAGCATGCATTGTGTGCTGATTGCAACCACCTGCAACATCACGCACTGTATGTGAAACTTCCTAAAATAACTCTAAAGTAAGTGTATAATATACAATTAATGAATAAAGTACTTATTTCGGTGGAACTGTAGGAGAAAAAATTAAGCATTTTAATAATTGGTATAATTGGTAGCAGTTGGTATTTTTTATTTTTTTTTGTCCTGTCCAGCTTCTCAGGCAAATCATATAGTTGATGTAGATGCCCATATCGGCTGTACAAATGTACTTTACAAAAGTGAAGTGTGGGATACTACTCTTGTTGCCTTATTCGTATTTGACTTTATTAAATGTATTTATATAATCATTTGGTGCAGCCGGGCCGGAGCAAAGGGGATAGAAAGAGAAAATAAGGAAGACAGAGGGGGAAATTTTGGGGACAAGAGGGGAATAAGACAGAGAGACAAAAACGACAACAGCAAACACAACAATAACAACAACAGAGCAACATCAGCAAATACGATATGTACAAATATGATGGTACAAGTGATAGCAAAGAAGCAGTTAGTGAAATAAATAAAACAGAAATGACAAAGAGCATTATTACACTACAAATGGAGCAATACAAATACCATATATATGTAATGATAACTAGAGATACAAAAGAAAGCAGAAAAATGGAGGGGAAGAAAGAGAAGCCAGCTATATTAACCTTGTAGATTGTTATAGTAACAATAGGTTAAGCTTTGTCAGTGTGCCATGTGTTACCCAGTTTACCCTAGGGTAACAACGTTAATTTATGTTTGATGAAATGAGATTATATGCATGAGTGCATGTATGTATATGTACTTGTATATGTACAGTATGTGGCTTTTAACCCAGCATGAGACTTTGAACTGTTTTTAGCTTTTAACTTTTTAAACTGTTTTTATCTAACAAACTGTTCTTAGGGTAATTTATATTTGCTTTTTAATTGTGTATTTTTATTTCTGTTTTAAATGTTATTTTTTAGTCTGTCCTTTGCCTCTATTTCTTTGTGGTGTACAGCCCTTTGTTTTTCAACTGTGCTTGTTTTTAAAGGGCTTTATAAATAAAGTTGGTATGGTATGGTATGTGTATATGTTTGTTTGTACAGTGAATGTATATGTACAGTATGTATATATGTATGTTTGTACAGTGAATGTATATGTACATGTATGTGTACCGTATATGTATGTTTGTACAGTGAATGTGCCTCAGCACTTTGGCTACCCCTGTGGTAAATTTTAAATGTGCTCTATAAATAAAGTTGATTTGATTTGATTTGTGGATGTACGAACTTTGAGTATGTAGGTATGTACTGTATTTGTGTATGTATGTGGAGCGTAGGTACCTATGTATGTATGTATATATGTACGGTATATATGTATGTATATATGTACGGTATATATGTATGTATGTATGTATGTATGTAAGCAGTTGGTATTTATACTTGGGTATGTTATATTATAAAGACATTTTCTATTCATTGTCTATTCTGAAACATGTGCCACTATACCAATCTTACTTATTACTTTTACCACAAAATAGAAAAGAAGGTTGTGAGATATTACATGTTAATCGATATTTCTAAGGTTAATGTCTGGTGCAATGGAGAATGAGTGATCGCATTAAAGAAAACATAGTGTGAAACTTTACGGCCCTGTTTAAAGAACCACATGATATGTACATTACCTGAGCCTGAAACATGAGGCGTACGTTTAGAGAAGCTCTTGACGGCCAGACTCTGACCACGCTGCTTGCGTCTCCAGGCAGTGCGACATTTTGAGTCAATGCTTTGCTTGATGCGATACCAGTCTGACTCTGAAATGTCAAATTTGTGGAACAAGTGGCCTGCAGAGAAGCAAAAGAAGTCTGAGTACATCTTAAACTGCTTACACATTGGAATATTCTTATTGAATGCAGAAATGAATTGAATAGCTGCAAACTGAAATTACTTTGTGACAGCGGCACAAATAAAGGGCACCAGAATACACAAAGCACATGATAGAACGAGATGCACAAAAAAGTCATTTGATTAGTGCAAGGAAATGTAACCACTTGATGAAGGAGCGCAACAGCCGTTGATGGCTGTCTCGCGAAACCCAAGAACTGATCAAGTAATTTACAACTCAATTCTACACAAATTTATCACTCAGCCAAAGCCTGGGGTAGAAAAATGAGAGGGGGTACACTGAGGGTCATCTGCAGACATGTCATATGGGAGAAGGCTGCCCTTCCACACTCAATGGGACAAGTACAAACAGGAAAAACAAGTGCTCTTTCATTCCTTTTCTTTTGAGGAAAATTAAGTGATTCATTCAACCGGCTATGCTTCAGTTCCAATGCAGTCTTGTATCCCCTCAATAATCTGATTTGGACTCTATATGCATGTGCAAAATACACTATGTAGCTACAGGACAGAAACAGCAATCAAAGAGCCCAGTGAATTAAGAGTGTCTCTTCTTGGATCATTCTTCCAGACATGTGCTTGTCATTTAAAGTCTGGTATGTTATAAAATGTGTTGCACATTAACGCTTGTGTGCAATGATGAATGTATGTTGTTGTAACCCACCATGGGAATAGAGACTGCAGCCTATTTCTGTGTTCTATTCAATGCTGCTTTGTAATGGCAGGAGATAAAATATGGGAAGTTTTCAGAGTTCATTTATGGATTCAAGGGGCAATGAGTTAATCCCTGGGCGACTTAAGGTTTACACATATTACTTTAATATACAGTACAGTAAGCTCTACATTTATCAGGCAATAGTCATGTGGAGGAAAAAAAAGGTCTGCAATTGGGTCACTGTAAAGTCTTCAAATAGTAGCACAAACATATCTTCTAAAATGAGGAACATTTTTTAAAGTTACATTGGACTCACATCGAATGCCATAAATCATGAGTGGATCCAGCTGCTTCTTGCCATGTTTGCCTTGACCAGACAGATTAGACATGGCCTGGACCTCCCGATGGAAAAGGTAGTCCAGCAGTGTCAAAGCCATTTTTTCTGCTGTGCGGCAGTTTGAGGTGATATGGAGCATGTCAGCTGGCGAGACTGGGCAGCGAACCCGCATCTCTGGGTTCGTCTCATCGCCTAACCATGTGCCCCCAGGGTAGTCATCTGAAACCATATAAACACTTATTCAAACTCAAGATTTACCGTGTGAACAACTTCAGTCATTCAGGGTGGAACATTTTAATCCTTCCACTGTATTAATGACAAACATCTTTACTGATAAACTGCAAAGCGCCTAATACAACAGCACTCCCATCTGGCAAAACAGGGGAAGTGCGAGAATTGAAAAGCAAATTGTTTCACCCTGGTAAAAACAACAACATTGAGAGCCACAAAGTGTTTTGAATATAAGACACAGTTTTTAAACTTAAAACATAAATATGATTTAAAATTGAATGGATAATAGTCTGCATGTGAAGACCACCTATCACAAATAGTGCATTATGCACAAGCAACTAAGTAAACCTACTGAAATAATGAATGCAGTGTTACTCAAAGAGAGACAGGAATCAATGTCCATATTTCATCATCTAGCGATTAATAACATTAAAAGAAGTGTACAGAGCAAGAGCCCAATCTTAAAGCGAACATTTGCAATCTCCAATCCCTCAAATGGCGCAGCATCAAGAACTATCATTCATCTGGAGCTGGGGCGCAAGATTACTTTGACAAAACAGTTGACTAGAACTAGAATTAGAAGTTACAGCTACAAACGCCAGGTAAAATACGGCTGAATCCAGATGTCCTGTCAACGACTGCCCATCTTCTGAGACATCTGATCCCCTCACAAAGGAAACGTATTTTGTTGTCAAACCAATCACTATTATAGGTCTTTTTGAAAAGGATGTGGGCCAAAAAAAAAAAGAAAATAACCGTGTGGCTGTTACCAACAGGCCCAGAAGCCAGTTGTATCAGTGCATGTGCTTTCAATATAGTGCCAGGTATAAGTGTAGGAGACAGGTAAAATATAATAAACTATTCACTTTAACAACACCTGACCTTTTTTTGGTTTGTGGTTTTATCTATATTTACTGACATTATAGATATAATGAAATGAAAAGCAATGCTTTGTGTAAGGATAATAAAAATGGATGTTATGGTAGAACTAACAGAGGATTCATATATAATCATTACAATACATATTTAAGAGCTAACGATATTTAGTGTATGCAATCCAGGAGATTTGATTTAATGAATGTAAAAAGGTGGGAGATTTACGACAAACTAATAAATGGGAGAACCAGAGTACAGAAGGGCAAGATACGGTCGCATCTTGGGGGAAACGAGAGACTTGACAGCTATGTGAAATGACCCGGAACTTATATGAGTTTTAGAATTTCAGGATGTATGTGAAGCTGTAAATATGCACAGGCTGAGTCCTGATTGATTATTGGATGAGAGATGAGTGAAGATGGCTGCAAATATGTGGATGTGCTTTTCATTGGTTTTGCGAAATTTGCGGCCAAAAATAACCTGTTCAAGTAATAAAGAGATTATTGATCAATCATGTCCTCGTCATCCTTTGAATGTCCAGGGAAAGACTTCAGTATTTTATATTAGTGGTATACCTGTACAGGATTCTGGTTCTGTTTTGCTACATTTTTTGGGTGTTAAGGGAGAAACCTTTATTCCTCTTAAAGTTTTTTTTTAATTGTGCTTGTCAGCAAACACTGCATTCTGAAGTAAACAAAGAATCACTGATGTAAATACTTTTATTAAAAGTTAACAGTTACTCAACAATGCTTTTAAATGGTAAATTGCCACTTACCAGTGGTTTGGCTTTAAGACGCACCATCTCTTCTTAATGGAGACCCAAATTGCAGGGTTTTTTTTTATTACTTAAAATAGCTTATAGTTAATAAAAACACATTAAAGTTAAGTTTGAATTTGAGATACAGTAGTTTTAAATATTGTCTGCCATCACAGAAAAAGTTTAATAATTTCAGGAACAATATTTTTTTATCCAAAGAGTCAACAATTATTTGAACAACAAGTGTGAGTTTTTCTTCGTTTATTCGTACATGATAAATATGAGGAGTTAAATTAGAGCAAACACATAAACAGAAAGTTGAATTCAAAAGTATTTACCTAAAAATGTGTTATTTTTGTTCTGATTAACTCAGTCGGTAAATGTATTTCTCCAGTATAGTCAACGGTGTCCGCAGTCCACATTGTGGGCGGAATATTCCTATGCAACAACTGATCTGCCAGAAAACGGTAAGACGCTGTCTCTCTCGAGGTGCATTTGAATGAAGCTGCTGCTTTTTTAAAATTTTGTCTTTCAACTTCTATGCTAGTGCTGGTCATTATTCCTTTTTCTCCTGGGCTCCAATTACAACAAAATGACAGAGAAGAGGCACGGAGATTGAAGATTACTTGTGGGGAAGGCTTTTTGTGACACTGTACAAGCACACCCCCGCAAACACACAAGAAGTGTGGTTTATAAAGCGCATTGTCCGGTGCAGGCTGGAATCATTTTACCGCATACCGTTGCATCCCTATTTAATATCCACACAAAAATATTACAATCTGGGAAATGTTTAACTTTACCAAGGATGTTGGTGGACAAAGGAAATGTATGTGGGTCTCCTGCAGAATCCAGTTGGCAGCTCTGACATTTGAATTTCACTGGGCTCGTCTAAAGTGAAAAGTCTTACCCTCAGAATTGAGTGTGATTAGCGTGACATTCTGTCCATTTTGTGCATTGTTTGGATTTCCTCCATTGGAAACGGAGTCACTGGCCTCTGAGCCGCTATCCTGTTCCTCCTGACTCTCCTCGGGGGCTGGCACCTTCACCAGGATTGTGTTTTGTCGCTTCTTAGCCACTGTGCTGCAAAGAAAACCCCATGCAGAAGGACAAAAATGCATATTGTTATTGAAGGACAAACATGCATATTGTTATTAACAGTGGCCAAATTAGGTATGGGGATTCACAACGGTTCGTGAGTGTGATGATGACCATAAAACAGGAAATGTATTATGCTATAGCGACAGAAAATGGTGCACATGTCTCTGTCCTGGCAGCTCATTACAAAATGGCTAAAGCGACGATAAAAGTTTGGAAAAAAGATTACGGAATCTAGAGAGTAACTTCCGCTGTATTTAGTCTTAATGGGAAGAGTCTCACCTACCAGGTATACACATTAAACCTCTCCTAAAAAAGATTAGTGATTATGTAACTCGTTTTAGGTTGTTGCAGTACCGCAGTCAACTCGCCTTGAAAAAGCCTACATTTCTGTCTCAATATGACAGCAAGTTGTGTGTATTACTGGTTAGTTTCTGGTCAAATACAACGGAAAAATTATCGAAGCTCTCAAAAGATGGTCAGGACTGACAACAGTAAAACTGCTTCTTCACAAAAATAATTTACCAGCAGGCTTGAATGCAGCAAGAGACTAAAAGCAACTCACTTGCTGAGCAGATTTTCCAATGAAGGGTCTTCTTGCTTCATCGGTTCACTGCCCACAATCACATTTGTTTGAGGAACAACACTGAGGGGGATGCGAGAGACAAGTGTTCAATTGATACATTTGACTTACATTTAAGTAATTTTCTTTTCTAACAATCATATTTATCCTGGTCAGTTTTTACTCTAACGCAGGGATCCCAGGGATGACTTTTTGACTCAGAGGCAACATAAAGATCATAAAAATGTGTATATTTGACTATATGCATAGGGTCTTTTAATATTCTGCTAAAATAGCAATGAAAATGTTTATATTTTTTCTGTCTACAACTGGACGTAGCAAGATGCTGCTGACCCACCAGTGTAATGTCCAAGCCTTAAGGAATGAGCTACTTGCCCTTCAGATTTACATAAGAAATGTGATCAAATAGCGCAATAGTCCCAATGCATCATTTATGCAGCACTAAAAATACCTAAAGCCTAATACAGATAAATTGGTCTGAAATCTGCGAGAACATGATTCTTACCACCGCACTTTGTTCCAGGTCTGAGTGGCCCCCTGAGGTGACCCTGCAACCATTGGAACCTGGATAGGATTTTTTGCATAATTCATTATGCTATCCAGCCTTTGTGTTAGAGCCTTGCAAGTGGTGTCCACAGACTGCAGCTTTGATTCAATTACTTCCAATCGCTGGTTGACCGATGTTGTGAATGAGACCATCATATTCTGGCAAGAAAGTTTTTCAAATATGTGAGCGAATGCCTCCCAAAGTGTCACATTGTAAAAATAAAAGGGTTTAGGATTACATCCAAGGGAGAAAAGCTTAAATACCTTAATATAAGATATGTCCTGGTTGTTGCCATAGTTTTCCTGACTGTTGCTGAATTTTCTCTTTTTCTTCTGAGGATTCTCTTCATTTTGTCCATGATTGTCCAGCATGTCTGCTATGACACAAGTACACACTCTTTAGCCAAACAGAGGTAAGACCGATGTTTATATGACATCTTTTTACATAAAATACCAATACTTTTGTAATTTTTCCATTGATTCTCACCTGCGGGGCCCTCCGGGCTTAAGTCCTCCACTGTTATTTGCACAATTTCCTCCAGTTCCTCTTCTGACATAGCTCAGATCTAGAATAAGTGAAACCTCTCCCTTTACTACACTATTATAAATAAGATATTGAAAAGGATACCATTTATTTTTTAAATATATATTTTCAGAATTCCAGGAATGTTCTAAGTTGAAAGGGATATTAGGCACAGTAATTGAGGAGAAAATGGGGGAACTGATTAATTGAATGTACAGTATATTAAAGCATTTGTATTTAACACAAACTGTTGAGTTTCATATAAAATATGCTTACATTTCCTAATGTTTATTTAAATAAATCGTACTCTCACACACACAATACAGTATATTCACAATAAAGTGGAAAGTGCCCATCTTAAGGAAAGTTCGAGGAAAAATGTTGATAAATTTACTACTCCTATACATTAAGATTGTTTTTTGTGCATTAATATTAATCAGACATGCACCTTGAGAGTATCTGATGGAACATACGGTAAATCTCTCACATGTATGTAAATTGGGGCCATTTCCGGGCTCTTGCTTCATGCACTGGCACACCATTGAGAGAATATTGTACAAAACCAATGAAGTTGGCACATTGTGTAAATTGTAAATAAAAGCAGAATACATCCATCCATCCATCCATTTTCTACCGCTTATTCCCTTCGGGGTCACGGGGGCGCTTTGCAAATGCTTTTCAACCTACATTCAATTGAATACACTGCAAGCACAAGATATTTAATGTTCGAACTGGTAAACGTTGTTATTTTTTGCAAATATTAGCTCATTTGGCATTTGATGCCTGCAACATGTTTCAAAAAAGCTTACACAAGTGGCAAAAAAGACTGAGAAATTTGAGGAATGCTCATCAAACACTTATTTGGAACATCCCACAGGTGAACAGGCTAATTGGGAACAGATGGGTGCCATGATTGGGTATAAAAGCAGCTTCCATGAAATGCTCAGTCATTCACAAACAAGGATGGGGCGAGGGTCACCACTTTGTGGTCAAATGCGTGAGCAAATTGTCCAACAGTTAAAGAACAACATTTCTCAACGAGCTATTGCAAGGATTTAGGGATTTCATCATATACGGTCCGTAATATCATCAAAAGGTTCAGACAATCTGGAGAAATCACTGCACGTAAGCGGCAAGGCCAAAAAACGACATTGAATGCCCGTGATCTTTGATCCCTCAGGCAGTACTGCATCAAAAACCAGTGTGTAAAGGATATCATTACATGGGCTCAGGAACACTTTGGAAAACCACGGTCAGTAACTACCGTTTGTCGCTACATCTGTAAGTGCAACTTAAAACTCTACTATGCAAAGCGAAAGCCATTTATCAACAACACCCAGAAATGCCATCGGCTTCGCTGGGCCTGAGCTCATCTAAGATGGACTGAAGCAAAGTAGAAAAGTGTTCTGTGGTCTGACGAGTCCACATTTCAAATTTTTTGGGGAAACTGTGGACGTCGTGTCCTCCAGACCAAAGAGGAAAAGAACCATCCGGACTGTTATAGGCGCAAAGTTCAAAAGTGTATTAGTGCCCAAAGCATGGGTAACTTACACATCTGTGAAGGCACCATTAATGCTGAAAGGTACATACAGGTTTTGGAGCAACAAACGTTGCCATCAAAGCAACGTCTTTTTCATGGACGTCCCTGCTTATTTCAGCAAGACAATGCCAAGCCACATTCTGCACGTGTCACAACAGCGTGGCTTTGTAGTAAAAGAGTATGGGTACTAGACTGGCCTACCTGTAGTCCAGACCTGTCTCCCATTGAAAATGAGTGGCCCATTATGAAGCATAAAATACAACAACGGAGACCCCGGACTGTTGAACAACTTAAACTGTACATCAAGCAAGAACGGCAAAGAATTCCACCTGAAAAGCTTCCAAATTTGGTCTCCTGAGTTCCCAAACGTTCACTGAGTGTTGTTCAAAGGAAAGGCCATGTAACACAGTGGTAAAAATGCCCCTGTGCAAACTTTTTTGCAATGTGTTGCTGCCGTTAAATTCTAAGTTAATGATTATTTGCAAAAAAAAAAAATTGTCTTTCTCAGTTCGAACATTAAAATATCTTGTCTTTGCTGTGTATTCAATTGAATATAAGTTGGAAAGGATTTGCAAATCATTGTATTCTGTTTTTATTTATGAATTACACAACTGCGTGGGTTCCCTCCGGCTAACTCCCACCTCCAAAGACACGCACCTGGGGATAGGTTGATTGGCAACGCTAAAATTGGCCCTACTGTGTAAATGTTGTTTGTCTATGTGTTGGCCCTGTGATGAGGTGGCGACTTGTCCAGGGTGTACTCCGCCTTCCGCCCATGTGCAGCTGAGATAGGCTCCAGCACCCCCAGCGACCCCAAAGGGGACAAGCGGTAGAAAATGGACGGATGGATGGATGGATGTATAGAAATGACCAAAATCGGGCATTATTATATCTTATTTTGAATGTGCTTGTTACTACATTATACACACCTACAGCGTGTATATAAAACGTTGATGGAAGTTTTTGGGTGTTTTTTTAGAGCACTGTATAGGTGGAATAGAGCGAATCCCTTTACCTCAATTGTTAGCTGACTTGTGCTCGCATACTTGTCGGAATACAAGCAATACCGTACAACCTGAGAGAGGACACTAAGGAGAACAACCTATACCGTCCCTCTTCGCCTGATGAAACGATATCGACAGCGGCAGGAGTCAACCCATGCTTGGCAACACTAAATTGGCCCTAGTGCAGGGGTCAGCAACCTTTACCACTCAAAGAGCCATTTTGACCCGTTTCACAAAATAAAGAAAACAATGGCAGCCACAAAACTCTTTTGAAATTTAAAATGAAATAACACTGCATACAAAGTTTTTTTTTGCTTTGTGCTATGTATAAACCAGGGGTCTCAGACACGCGGCCCGCACCTTAATATGAAAATGTAATGTTAGTGCGGCCCGCAAGTTTTATATGAATGCCGCTTGACAGCATCACACTTGCCAACCTTCTCAATTTTTCCGGGAGACTCCCGAATTTCAGAGCAACTATTCTTTCGAATGTCTGCTGATTTTCACCCAAACAACAATAATAAGGGTGTGCTATAATGGCACTGCCTTTAGTGCCATCTACAACCTGTACAAACAGCTTGCCAGCCCAGTCACATGTTATATGCGGCTTGTGCAGACACACATAAGTGACTGCAATGCATACTTGTTCAACAGCTATACAGATCACACTGAGGGTGCCCGTTTAAACAACTTTAACACTTTTACTAATATGCGCCACACTGTGAACCCACACCAAACAAGAATGACAAACACATTTCGAGAGAACACCCGCACCGTAACACAACATAAACACAACAGAACAAATACCCAGAATCCCATGCATCCCTAACTCTTCCGGGCTACATTATACACCCCCGCTACCACCAAACCCCGCCCCCCTCCGTGCGTCGGTTGAGGTGGGCGGGGTTGGGGAGGCGGGGTTTGGTGGTAGCGGGGGTGTATAATGTAGCCCGAAAGAGTTAGGGGTGCATGGTATTCTGGGTATTGGTTCTGTTGTGTTACAGTGCGGATGTTCTCCCGAAATGTGTTTGTCATTCTTGTTTGGTGTGGGTCCACAGTGTGGCGCATATTAGCAACAGTGTTAAAGTTGTTTATATCACAACCCTCAGTGTAGCCTGTATGGCTGTTGACTAAGTATGCATTGCAGTCACTTGCGTGTGTAAGCAGAGGCCGCATACTACATGTGACTGGGCCGGCACGCAGATAGCATGGTGTAAAAGCGGACGCGAAGACATGTTGTAGAGGACGTTAAAGGCAGTGCCATCAATATTGTTATCCGGGTGAAAATCTGAGAATGTTTGCCCCGGGAGATTTCCGGGAGAGGCACTGAAATCCGGAAACCTCCCGGTAAAATCAGGGGGTTTGGCAAGTATGCAGCTGAGCCACATCAGAGTGATCCAAGAGCCGCATTCGGCTCCGGAGCCGCGGGTTGCCGACCCCTGCCCCAGTGTGTGAATGTGAGTGTAAATGTTGTCTATCTATCTGTGTTGGCCCTGTGATGAGGTGGCGACTTGTCCAGGGTGTACCCCGCCTACCGCCCGAATGCATCTGGGATAGGCTCAAGCGACACCCCCGCTACCCCAAAAGGGACAAGCGGTAGAAAATGGATGGATGGACACGTGCCAACTTCACTGGTTTGGGGTTTTGTATATTACCTCTATCACATATGACACACATGTTTAGACAAAAGTAATTATAAAAACACAGTCAGCATATGACATTATGAGAATTGCATTAACAATGAAAGCGGTAGAAAAATGGATTGCTATTATTTATATAACAGACAAGAAATTAGCACCACTACATTTTACAACACAGGTGTCAAACTCAAGGCCCGGGGGCCAGTTCTGGCCCGCTACATCATTTTATGTGGCCCGCGAAAGCCAGAAAAAAATGGGTTTCAATAAAATACTTTTTTTTTTTTTTTTTACTAAATGCATTCGTTCTTCCCATTTTGACAAGAGAAAAAAAAATGCATATTTTAAACTTTAATATCTGATCATGCCAATTATATTATATACTGTATTGCAAAACTATTTTTGTGAGATAAAAACAAACAGTTAAATATCTGCTTGTCATCTTTATTTATGATTTTAAAGCAAGTTATGCATTAAAAAAAATAATGAAATGCACATGCATTTCGATGGATCATGATTAATCACAGGTTATTACCCTCATGCATAATGTAAATTAATTTTAAAAAAGCAGCCATTACTGCGATGTGGCCCTCAATGAAAATGTGTTTGACACCCGTTTGACAACATACATTTACAACCGCATTACCTCAACATTCTAACATGGATTAAATTTATTTATCTAGATACATGAAGTAACATGTTAATATGTTGACACATACTGAAATATATATTGCATGTAAACTATAAGGGTGACTGCCAGTATTATGCAAGAAAATCAATGTTGACTTGATTGCGTGCCAGACACAAGCAAATTAATTCGAGTTCACATTTTCCTAAACCGACTTTTCAGCTAATGTTTACTTAAGGTAAGACTCGAATTAGGTTGACTTAGCAAAACGGTTTGAATTGTGTAAAATAGTCTTATATTATGTTACGCTATTTACATTTAAAGGCTATTACAGCGCAGTCTCCATAGCCTTGATGAAAATGAAAGACGTTTTGATGGCCAGTAACTTCCAAACCTAACCTGAAAAATATATATTTTTTTAATTATGTAAGCATCACTAATAATTCACTCGGATAAACGGCGTTTATTTGATATAGTGTACCAAAATGCTAGCTAGCGTTAGCTTAGCTTGCTTGATAATGTCACAGCTAATGCAAAGAGTCGCGGCAAAAGCTAGTCTGGTGTTAGCATGCTAGCTGGGCCTAAAGGCCATGAAATTATTGCACCATATTTCTAAACCTTTAAGAAAAAATAACGATACACTTTGTTTTAAAATGGATTATTTCCCCTCTACTGGCGAACAAGTACTTCGCAGGCGAAGACGGGCTTATATTACCGTGTGAATGATGAATTCTCGTGTTGTTTGTCGAAGGTACGATAACGGCGTCGTTCCTCGCGAGAGATGAGACGCTGTGTGGCGGGCCTAGTGCGCATGCTCACAGATGCGTTCAGGGACTCAACGGGAGAAGGGGAAAGGGCGCTTACCTGATTGTGACCCGTGCCAAAGGATGAGGTATCACACAATTCTACGGCATTCCAAACAGACGAATGTTTTCATAATTTCAACAAAACCTCACTATATGTGTAAAGACGTGCACAAGTTGTCCATAACATTCGACACCACAGCTGTATAATACGTGATGCAATTAGTTGAAAGTCCACTAGGTGGCTATGAAGGTTAACGTTGGAAAAAATCTCTAAAAATGCTTTTTTTTAAAAGACAGCAATTCAGCCAATTGCAATTACAGTGTTTACCTTGAATCACTACACACACCATGATATGTTTTAGAAAGTGTAGTGTTATCTGGCTCCCAGTAAAAGAGTTTAGGTATAAACCCCGTTTCCATATGAGTTGGGAAATTGTGTTAGATGTAAATATAAACGGAATACAATGATTTACAAATCCTTTTCTACAAAGACAAGATATTTGATGTTCAAACTCATAAACTTTTTTTTTTTTTTTGCAAATAATTAACTTAGAATTTCAAGGCTGCAACACATGCCAAAGTAGTTGGGAAAGGGCATGTTCATCACTGTGTTACATCACCTTTTCTTTTAACAACACTCAATAAACGACTGGGAACTGAGGAAACTAATTGTTGAAGCTTTGAAAGTGGAATTTTTTCCCATTCTTGTTTTATGTAGAGCTTCAGTCGTTCAACAGTCCGGGGTCTCCGCTGTCGTATTTCACGCTTCATAATGCACCACACATTTTCGATGGGAGACAGGTCTGGACTGCAGGCGGGCCAGGAAAGTACCCGCACTCTTTTTTTACGAAGCCACGCTGTAGTCACACGCACTGAATGTGGCTTGGCATTGTCTTGCTGAAATAAGTAGGGGCGTCCATGAAAAAGACGGCGCTTAGATGGCAGCATATGTTGTTCCAAAACCTGTATGTACCTTTCAGCATTAATGGCGCCTTCACAGATGTGTAAGTTACCCATGTCTTGGGCACTAATGCACCCCCATACCATCACAGATGCTGGCTTTTCAACTTTGCGTCGATAACAGACTGGGTGGTTCGCTTCCCCTTTGGTCCGGATGACACGATGTCGAATATTTCCAAAAACAATTTGAAATGTGGACTTGTCAGACCACAGAACACTTTTCCACTTTGCATGAGTCCATCTTAGATGATCTTGGGCCCAGAGAAGCCGGCGGCGTTTCTGGATGTTGTTGATAAATGGCTTTCGCTTTGCATAGTAGAGCTTTAACTTGCACTTACAGATGTAGCGACAAACTGTATTTAGTGACAGTGGTTTTCTGAGGTGTTCCTGAGCCCATGTGGTGATATCCTTTAGAGATTGATGTCGGTTTTTGATGCAGTGCCGTCTGAGGGATCAAAGGTCACGGTCATTCAATGTTGGTTTCCGGCCATGCCGCTTACGTGGAGTGATTTCTCCAGATTCTCTGAACCTTTTGATGATATTATGGACCGTAGATGTTGAAATCCCCAAATTTCTTGCAATTGCACTTTGAGAAACGTTGTTCTTAAACTGTTTGACTATTTGCTCACGCAGTTGTGGACAAAGGGGTGTACCTCGCCCCATCCTTTCTTGTGAAAGACTGAGCATTTTTTGGGAAGCTGTTTTTGTACCCAATCATGTCACCCACCTGTTCCCAATTAGCTGGACACCTGTGGGGTGTTCCAAATAAGTGTTTGATGAGCATTCCTCAACTTTATCAGTATTTATTGCCACCTTTCCCAACTTCTTTGTCACGTGTTGCTGGCATCAAATTCTAAAGTTAATGATTATTTGCAACAAAAAAAATGTTTATCAGTTTGAACATCAAATATGTTGTCTTTGTAGCATATTTAACTCAATATGGGTTGAAAATGATTTGCAAATCATTGTATTCCGTTTCTATTTACATCTAACACAATTTCCCAACTCATATGGAAACGGGGTTTGTACAATTGACCTCTGACCCTAGGTATGTTTAATCAGTTGTAGTTATTAGGATTTGAGGTGATTTCATGATCACTTGTGGGAACACCTGATGCTTAACTATAGGACATAACAAGAAAAAGGCAAAGGTTAGGCTTGTCTTGAAGTTTTTACCCAAAAGCCAAATATCTCAAACTTTTTTGTTTTGTTTTTACACAAACAAAAGTCACAATGAATATTGCAGTATTCTTTAATGTAAGTTTACACAATGTATCATTCATTTTAATTCATGAATGAAATGTGTCACGTTTAAAGCAGTCTTATGTTGTCCGACAACATGCAACATTTTTGGCTTTTTTTTTGGCCCAAGCTTTAGTTTACAAAAAATATACTTAGTTTTTGTTTATTATTTTTCACAAGAGATATTTACATCATTCTTAACACGAGGAACGTTGTTTTGCAATGAACAAAACACAATTTAACTTCAGTAAGTCATGCAAGTTCAGTGGGATTTGTTTATGAAAATAAAGGGAATCCCACAAATAACTAGAAGCTTATTTGTTTCAAACGGCAATATTACACTGTATATATGTTTTAGGGGAATCGTACGGTTTTTCACATTAAAAAAAATGCTCAAAACTATTTTAGGTCTATGCTAATGGAGCAACTCTGGAACCTCCCTTTTTGCTGCAAGAAAAAAAAGGCAAATAGAAGTTGTAAACATTGAATAATCCAAATATTTACTTTTTAAATGTACTTTATGAATTCCAGCAGGACCCACCTTCCGTCTTGTTTCTTGACAGGAATAACCAGCTTAAACTCTGGCGGGAGCTCGTCCTCTGTATACCGTTTATCTGTGAAATACACCCTCCTAATACGACAATTTGCATGAATCTGAAAAACAAAAACAAATAACATGTATAAGTGACAAAAATAAGACAAAGAATGTGGAGATATATTGCTATTGATCACTTGTAGTCCTGTATGTTTATAACTACAAACAATTTAAATATTTAATCGTGATTAATCGCAGTTTGTTCATAGTTAACTTTAAATTAATCGCGATATCGCATATAAATATAATTTTTCATAATTAATAATTGTGCCCATAGAATGGTCATTTTTAAAGTTTTTTATTACCATGACTGGACAATTAGTTTGCTTTATGAAATGTTTTGTTATACACTATGTTTTTCTAAACAGCTCAACACAAAGGACATACACACGCTTTTAAAGAAAACAAAAAAATACCGGCAGTGCGTTGGTGTCTTGCCAGATTGTGTAGGATTACAGAATTTGTGTTCTAGCGGTCTAAGCGCTTTGCATTCAGAGGGGAGGAGCAACACTTCCATGATCAGATAACAGCTTTGCACATTTACAACACAAAATGTGGATTGTTACAATCATGCTTTGATTGTCAAATATAATGTAAAATAAGATATTTCTACCTGAATAAATGCTTTTGATATTCTCTACATCTTGTACAAGTTAATGGTATTCATACTTGTGCATGACAATGTTTTAACCTTCACTATTATCTATAAAGTGTGAAAAAAAACTGTCAATTAGAACAGGTTATAAAAGAATATACACTTTTATTTTGATCCGCCAGAAAGCGTTCATTAAGGTAGAAATATCA
Source organism: Nerophis lumbriciformis (assembly GCF_033978685.3). Taxonomy (NCBI): domain Eukaryota; kingdom Metazoa; phylum Chordata; class Actinopteri; order Syngnathiformes; family Syngnathidae; genus Nerophis; species Nerophis lumbriciformis. The sequence continues at coordinate 27,190,959 of NC_084557.2, read as the reverse complement.
CATATTGCATGACAAAACATCTTTGAGCATGACAAATGATTTTTGCTATTGCAGATAGACAGGATGTGACTCATAGCACTATTCTTGTGAAGCCCGAAGTGTGTGATTGGTATGAGAAAAGGTGTCTTCGCATGTTTTGACAAATCATTTACCTGCTCAGTGTCCTTGTGGTTAGAAGGTCCGCCCTGACACTGGAAGGTCGTGAGTTCAAACCCCGGCCGAGGTCATACCAAAGACTATAAAAATGGGACCCAATGCCTCCCTGCTTGGCACTCAGCATCAAGGGTTGGAATTGGGGGTTAAATCACCAAAATGATTCCCGAGCATGGCCACCGTTGCTGCCCACAGCTCCCCTCACCTCCCAGGGGGTGGACAAGGGGATGGGTCAAATGCAGAGGATACATTTCACCACACCTGGTGTGTGTGTAAGACTTAACTTTAAAAGTCTCCTATTAAAAACTGACTGGACATAATCTGGACTGTACATAAATGCTTATTTTGAAAATGTAATTTTGTTTCTATATTATATGCAATCTGTTGTGTTCCCAAATTTTTAATTTTTTTTAATTTTTTTCAGTGTACATGAATGAAGGTGTGTGTTGCTGAGCCCGACTTGGACATTATCTGGACTGGACCTGGTTTTAAAAACCCTTTAAACAAATCTAATTTCATTTACAACCTGGTCTGAAGATGAGGTCCTTTTTTATTTATTTTTTTAATAAAAAAGAAAAAAGAAAAATAAATAAACATTTTTTGGATAAAAAAGAAAGTAAATCAATATAAAAATAATTACATAAAAATAGTAATTAATGAAAATGTTAGTGGACCAGCGGCACACACAATCATGTGTGCTTCAGGGACTGTGTCCCTTGCAGACGTGTTGTCTATGTTGTGGGAACCAGAAAATTGGTAGCAGAAAGAAACAACCCCTTTTGTGTGAGTGGGTGTGAATGAGTGTGAATGGGGGAGGGAGGTTTTTTTGGGGGTTGATGCACTAGTTGAAAGTGTATCTTGTGTTTTTTCTATGTTGATTTAATAAAAAAAAAATATATATATATAAAAAAATAAAAAATAAGAAAAAATAAATAAATAAAATAAAATTAAAAAAAAACTGAGTGTAGACTTCCTCTCTACCATCTTTTTTTAATATTATCAATGCTTTCAACTGTAATGTAAACACGGACATGAAGTTCCTCCTCTCTACAAGTGACAAAGCCCGCCAGCAGGCGTTCGCTCCAGTGTTGTCGTCTCACCGCGATCGAAGATGAAATAGTCTTGTCGGGAGAACGACGTGCCATGACTGTGGATCTGAGAGTTCCATAATGAACCTCTTAATTTGTGCATTTCTGCTCGCTATTTTCGAGCTTTTGGCTCAACAGTAACCGGACGCCATGACTTTTTCCCCACGCTAATGAGTCGACAGAGGGTCAAAAAAGAGTCAGGACACATGCGGGTTAATCGCGCGCTTAAAAAATTAGCGCAATTAAAGGAACTTATAGTTAATGCGTTATTATCGCGTTAACTAACTACATAGTGAATTTGCAAACAGCTAAAATTATACACAAAGCAAACTATAACCTACTACCCAAGAATATACAACAATTCTTCTCAAAAAAAGAGGAGAAATATAATCTTAGAGAAAAATGTAATTTAAAACATTTGTATGCACGTACATCACTTAAGACCTTCAGTATATCAGTATGTGGAATTAAATTATGGAATGGATTAAGCAAAGCAATCAAACAATGTACTAATATGATCCACTTCAAGAAACTCTTCAAACTTAAAGTGTTTGCAAAGTACAAAGAACAAGAACCATGACAAACATTCTCAATTTATTTCATCCATCCATTCATTCATTCATTCTCAAAATAATCTTACTTATATCTCATCATATGAAATATGACTTACTTCACCAATTATTATTATTAAATTATTATTATTTATTTATTTTTATTGTGATTACTTATGGAGTATATTGTGAATAAATTGTGAACAGGAAGTGAAAAAAAGTTTTAGCAACTGTTATGTAAAAGAAAAGGGGTAGGATTAAATAAGCTCTGCTTCTTCCTACTCCTTTTCGAACATGTTGAAAAGAGAAACTGGAAATTGTGATGTATCATGTTGTATGCTTGCATGTTCCAAATAAACTCAAACTTAACTCAACTCAACTATGACAGCCCTATTTAGCCCATCAAAGTAGGGTGCGCAGCAATAGTGACATATTGGCGCAGTGGGCCTGCAGGGATGCAAACCCTGGGCTGTTAAAATAGTACTAAATCGTAAAATGGTATTAACCCACCTGGTAATGGCATTCCCATAACAAATGTTTGTCCCATTCTTTTTCTGCTACTTCTCCCGTTCTTCCCACTCCTCCATTATACTTACCTATTAAATACTGTTACTACTTCCACGTTTCTCAACCAATTCAAACCATTCCGAAGTCAAATCGCTACTTCATGTCCTTAATGTTAGTCAATTAATGATAGTCATGCTGGCTTTTTAAGCTACCTTTGCAGGTCATATATTTTGATACTTGATGCACATATTTAAGCATGCACATTTTGCAGGCATGCAACCATATTTTTTGACACCTGTACAGTTAGCTAGCAGGCTAGCTTTTTTTTACTATTTTTGCAGGTTTTCACCTCCACAGTCATATATTTGGTACTTGACGAATGCGAACTGTTGGTGTGCTAACATACTAACGAGAGATGTCCGATAATATCGGACTGCCGATATTATCGGCCGATAAATGCTTTAAAATGTAATATCGGAAATTATCGGTATCAGTTTCAAAAAGTAAAATGTATGACTTTTTAGAACGCCACTGTACGGAGTGGTACACGGACGTAGGGAGAAGTACAGAGCGCCAATAAACCATAAAGGCACTGCCTTGGTCAACAACCATACAGGTCACACTGAGGGTGGCCGTATAAACAACTTTAACACTGTTACAAATATGCGCCACACTGTGAACCTACACCAAACAAGGACAAACACATTTCAGGAGAACATCCACACCGTAACACAACATAAACACAACAGAACAAATACCCAGCACCCCTTGCAGCACTAACTCTTCCGGGACCCTACAATATACACCCCCCAAGCCCCCCCCCCCAACCCCGCCCACCTCAACCTCGTCATGCTCTCTCAAATTCCAAGCTGCTGTTTTGAGGCATGTTAAAAAAAATAATACACTTTGTGACTTCAATAATAAATATGGCAGTGCCATGTTGGCATTTTTTTCCATAACTTGAGTTGATTTATTTTGGAAAACCTTGTTACATTGTTTAATGCATCCAGCGGGGCATCACAACAAAATTAGGCATAATAATGTGTTAATTCCACGACTGTATATATCGGTATAGGTTGAGTTGGACAATATCGGAATATCGGATATCGGCAAAAAAGCCATAATCGGACATCTCTAATACTAGCGCATGTTGATCTTTGTATAGGCACACACCTAAAAGTCGTATGTTTGTTACCTGACACTATCTGGCGAGCATGCTAACTTTTTGCATTTCTGTTTTTTTTTTTCAGCATTTACTCACAATTTCTACCAAAGTTGCTTCTTCGAGTTGTACATGTTGCTCCAAAACCAGAAAAGGCTTTCGATTTAAAATGTTGTTTTTGCAAAAAAAAAACAGTAATGGATATTTTACATATTGAAAATTCTGTATTGAAAAAGCAGACCAATCACAGCTTTGCAGTCCGCAGGTTAAAGTTTGTAAAGGTGCACCTCAAGCTCTTTCAGAGGGTTTGGAGTGGGATGAGTGAGCCGCGGTAACGCTGTATCATAATCCAAGCTTTAAATGTAAGTATTTCACTTCTTTTTTTTTACACAAGACATAATCTACATTTGAAATATTCCTTACTCATTTTAATATTAACAGTGGTTAACTTATTTTTACACTTGCATGACAGTTAAGCATATTACTGTGCATTTGTCCGTCCAGTTAATGGAGGTTGTATGATGGCATCCTCTCCGCGCACACACACACACACACACACACACACACACACACACACACACACACACACACACATACCTGAACACGTTGTGTCTCGACATAACTGGTTCCATAAGCCCTCCTGGTAATATCAGCCAAGTTAAACTGAAACTGGTTCCAGCGATCATCAACACTAATCGGCATGGTGCACATGAATGAGTTGACTTGCGTCTTGCTGTGGTGATTGCTCGCCCGAAACCGTCGGCGTAAATTCTGATCGTCCAACACCTGAACGTGAAATGGAGAGGAGACATCTTTAACAGCAACAATTATCGAGTATCCCGAACACGTGTAAGGTGCCTGTATCTGTGCCTGGACTTCAAAGCTGAAATATTTCCTGGTTTTCTTGACAATCATCACGAGAAAAGGCATCTTGATGCCAAGCGTCTGCCTGGGGTCAGCTGGACACGTGATGTAGTTCGTACTGTCGGGAGGACAGACAGGTGAACAAGGTATAAGCGTGTATATTGTTACGAATAAAAAACTACGGTTGGAGTTGAGAACATCAAACTCACCTGACGTTTGCACCCTCCACCTCCAGCACAAGCGAGTTGATGTCATTGTCTGTAACTCGTTTTATATGACCATTCTTCACCTGGGAAACCCCCCAAAAATATTCAATTCAATTAATTTGTTATTAAAAAAAACAATTTGCTTTGTCACCTGTAACACAAAGCTAAGATGTTGATGTTTTGTTCAGAAAGCTTTCATTGTGTTGGTTTGAGCACCTTTAATTGCTTGCATTTCCACAGTGAATGCACAGTGAAGTACATATTCCGTACAATTGACCACTAAATGGTAACACCCGAATACATTTTTCAACTAGTTTAAGTCGGGGTCCACTTAAATTGATTCATGATACAGATATATACTATCATCATAATACAGTCATCACCAGGGCCGGCCCGTGGCATAGGCCGTATAGGCAAATGCTAAGGGCGCCGTCCATCAGGGGGCGCCATGCCAGTGCCACAAATGTTGGAGAAAAAAAAAAAGAAAAAAAAAGTTGTTACTATTATTTCTAAATACAAAAAATAATCTCACGTTAATGCAAAGTAAAGCCTATTTAATAGAAATATTATTTGTTACAACATTACGCCCCCCCCTCCTCCCCACGCACGGTGCGCATCCCCTCCCTTCCCGTATCATGACTCTTTTTGGACGTCACCACATCAAAAAATCAACACAAGATGTCAAAACGGCCAAAACTGTCAGGTGCCCAGGGAAGAAAAAAGAGAAAAGAAGAGGAGAAACGAGAAAAGACAGAGGTAGCAGGTAGGTAACGTTAGCCTACATGAAATTATTTGTCTGTTACAGAATGTGATAGTAACCTGGCTTTTTAGCATTAAGCTAATGTTACATGATTCGGCAATTGCTAATCAATAAATAGCTAGTTCTGTTTTAACGTCGGGTTAATATTGTGGAGGGGGCTAAATTGTTATGGAAAATAATAATGTAAGGTTAGGTAATTACAGTACTCCCACCTTACATTCCTCAGGGACATTTGTATTAGATCTTTTAAGCAGGTGTTTTTTGTTTACATTATTGCCTTCTGGTTAGCTAATGTTTGCCCTGCAGGTAATAGTCACTTTTCCACCCCTTTATATATTAGGTATAGTTGTAAGTAAAAAAAAAAGGTCAAAGACAAAGCTATTCGGGTTCTTGTGAGTATATACACTTCACTGCCGATGTGGGGGGGCGCCACCTAAAATCTTGCCTAGGGCGCCAGATTGATTAGGGCCGGGCCTGGTCATCACCATACTTGCCAACCTTGAGACCTCCGATTTCGGGAGGTGGTGGGGGCGTGGTCGGGGGTGGGGGGGCGTGGTTGGGGGCGTGGTTAAGAAGGGAGGAGTATATTGACAGCTATATATATATATATATATATATATATATATATATATATATATATATATATATATATATATATATATATATATATATATATATATATACAGAGGTGGGTAGAGTAGCCAGAAATTGTACTCAAGTAAGAGTACTGTTACTTTAGAGATTTATTACTCAAGTAAAAGTAAGGAGTAGTCACCCAAATATTTACTTGAGTGAAAGTAAAAAGTATGTTGTGAAAAAACTACTCAAGTACTGAGTAACTGATGAGTAACATACACACACATATCATATATATATATATATATATATATTTATATATATATATATATATATATACACACACACACATATATATATACATATATATATATATATATACACATACACACATATATATATATACACACACATATATATATATATATACACATTTATACATATATATACATATACATATACATATATATATTTATTTATATATATATATATATATATATATATATATATATATATATATATATATATATATATATATATATATATATATACACATATATATATACAGTATATAATTTATATTTATTTATTTTGCCGTTTTTGTTTACATGTTAAAGGTGTTTTAATGAATATACATGCATGTTTAACACATATAGATTCCTTTCTTTCATGAAGACAAGAATATAAGTTGGTGTATTACCTGATTCTGATGACTTGCATTGATTGTAATCAGACAGTAGTGATGATAACGTCCACGTTTTCAAATGGAGGAGAAAAAAAGTTCCTCCTTTCTGTCTAATACCACATGAAAGTGGTTGGTTTTTGGCATCTTATTTGTCCAGCTTCCATATTCGTTTTTATACACTTTACAAGAAATACATTGGCGGCAAACTCCGTAGCTTGCTAGCTTGTTTGCGCTGGCTTTCGGAGACTCTTGTTTTGAAAGCGCAGGCGCGATGGAGAGGCACTTTTATTGTGAAGACAGGAACTGTGCAGTCAGTCTTTAGGCTTTTTGAAATAAAAAAGGGTCTTCCTTCACACTTTTGATTGATTGATTGGAACTTTTATTAGTAGATTGCACAGTACAGTACATATTCCGTACGATTGACCACTAAATGGTAGCACCCCAATAAGTTTTTCAACTTGTTTAAGTCAGGTCATGTGACCGCCTGGCTCTGTTTGATTGGTCCAACGTCACCAGTGACTACATCTGATTGGTGGAACGGAGTGAACGTCACCAGTGACTGTATTTGTTGAAACGCAGGCACTATGAAGGTCTGTCTGACAGACCAAAACAAACAAAGCGTGCATTAACAGATCGATAAAAATTAGTAGCGAGTAGCAAGCTGAATGTAGATAAAAGTAGCGGAGTAAAAGTAGCGTTTCTTCTCTATAAATATACTCAAGTAAAAGTAAAAGTATGTTGCATTAAAACTACTCTTAGAAGTACAATTTATCCCAAAAGTTACTCAAGTAGATGTAACGGAGTAAATGTAGCGCGTTACTACCCACCTCTGTATATATATATATATATATATATATATATATATATATATATATATATATATATCTACATCCTGAAAATATGCAAAAAAAACTGTGTTTAGATAATTGATACTTCAAACTTGCATAAATAAATCTTTTTTTTTTTTTTTTTTTTTTTTTTTTTTTTTTTTTTTTTTTTTTATGTCCTGTCCAGCTTCTCAGGCAAATCATATAGTTGATGTAGATGCCCATGTCGGCTGTTCAGATTTACTTTACAAAAGAGAAGTGTAGGATACTTCTCTTGTTGCCTTATTTGTATTTGACTTTATTAAATGTATTTATATTATCATTTAGTGCAGCCGGGCCTAAATAAATCTTAAGGAATATAACATAACTTGGCTTCTGAGAGCTTCAAAATGTAATGAATAAAATGCTAAAGTTGTTGATAAACAAGCAATTATTTTAATAATTAAATATGGTCATTTTAAATTAATTATTATGATAATTTAAAATGAATTATTTCAAATATGTTTATTTTAATGTATAATTCTATGGCTGGATGTAATAAGGAGTCAGAAAAAATACAACTAAAAATACATTTAATTTAAATGTTTTTAGCAAAATATAGTAAACATTTTATTTTTTTATTTTTTTTAAATTAATAAATATAATTATTTTTAGGTAAGATAAACATAATAATACAATTTATCTCTAGTCTGGATGATTTAGTTCTTGTCACCCTGTTGTCCTCCCGTCGGGAAAAAAGGCTGTCCTCACTCAGGTCTGCATGGAGCTGGAGGGGGTGTGGCCTCCAGCTCCGGCTGAAAATCGTCAGATTTTCAGGAGAATATTTGTCCCGGGAGGTTTTCGGGAGAGGCGCTGAATTTCGGGAGTCTCCCGGAAAATTCGGGAGGGTTGGCAAGTTAATCATCAGGGTGTATACATTGAATTATTTGCATTATTTACAATTCAGGGTGTGGAGGGGTAGGGGGGTCAGGTTGTAAAATGGCAGTGGTGGGATTTGAACCCACGCCTCCCGAGAGACTGGAGCCTTAATACAGCGCCTTAGACCGCTCGGCCACACTACCCTGAACGAATGCTAAATGGCTGTTGTACAGCAAGCAGTGCGCAAACTATCTGAGTACAAAAGAGGCGTCAATCTTCCTGCAAAAAGCAGATACGAGCAAAAAAATCTAACTATGCAATGGAATAGATCCCTATACTTTATTAAAAAAAAATATTTGTTGAGTGTTCCCACACTGCAAAAAGTCAGGGTTCAAAAACAAGAAAAAAAATACAAAAATGAGGGGTATTTTATTTGAATTAAGCAAAATTATCTGCCAATAGAACAAGAAGAAAATTTGGCTTTTCAAGACTTTCCAAAACAAGTAAAATTAGCTAACCTCAATGAACCCAAAAATACCTTAAAATAAGTATATTCTCACTAATAACAAGTGTACTTTTCTTGGTAGAAAAAAAATACAGACCTTTTTGCTCAATACGTTGAAAAATTTTCTTAAATTAAGTAAATGCTAGTGCCATTATCTTGACATAATGATTTTTTTTCATGCTTGAAGTAAGAAATTATTACTTTAAAAAAGTAGTTTTATACTTGTGAGTGTTGATGACACAGCTTTGTATCAGTTGATATTCTAGTTTCAAGCATGTTTTACTCAATATAGGTCATAAAATCTCAGCCATAAGCATTAATATCTTACTGAGATCATTTAGGACCAAAACACTTAAAACAAGTAAAAGACTAACAGAAAATATGCCTAGTGAGAAGAATTATCTTATCGGACAGAAAATAGGCAAATACCCCCCTTTTTTGAGATATTTAATCTTACTTATATTTTAGTTTTTGCAGTGCAGACATATCGAACGATTGTGCTCCAGACGCCATTTTACACCACAAAACAGATAAAAACTTGGAAAAGCATGGCGGTCTATAACTTATTTGTGTGTGGCTGGGTCAAGGAAATTACTATAAAGACTCTCCCAGATAAATATGCATTGTTTTTGCTCGGCTAAGGTTGCATTTCATGATTTCACTTCACATCTAAATAAGCCATGTTCATTGCTGTTGTTGTACGCATCGTTTACGAGTAGCGTGTTTTTCCCCGTCTTTATCAAAATATAAGTGTATATGTCAACATTGTGTAAGTGCTGAGAGCTTCATTTATGAATGCTGCCTTTGGTAAGAACTTAACTCTTTTAGTTTTGCTCACATTTGCTTTCTTTTATTTACAAACCCCGTTTCCATATGAGTTGGGAAATTGTGTTAGCTGTCAATGTAAACAGAATACAATGATTTGGAAATCATTTTCAACCCATATTTAATTGAATATGCTACAAAGACAACATATTTGATGTTCAAACTGATAAACTTTTTTTTTTTTGCAAATAATCATTAACTTTAGAATTTAATGCCAGCAACACGTGACAAAGAAGTTGGGAAAGGTGGCAATAAATACTGATAAAGTTGAGGAATGCTCATCAAACACTTATTTGGAACATCCCACAGGTGTGCAGGCTAATTGGGAACAGGTGGGTGCCATGATTGGGTATAAAAACAGCTTCCCAAAAAATGCTCAGTCTTTCACAAGAAAGGATGGGGCGAGGTACACCCCTTTGTCCACAACTGCGTGAGCAAACAGTCAAACAGTTTAAGAAGAACGTTTCTCAAAGTGCAATTGCAAGAAATTTAGGGATTTCGACATCTACGGTCCATAATATCATCAGAAGGTTCAGAGAATCTGGAGAAATCACTCCACGTAAGCGGCATGGCCGGAAACCAACATTGAATGACCGTGACCTTCGATCCCTCAGACGGCACTGTATCAAAAACCGACATCAATCTCTAAAGGATATCACCACATGGGCTCAGGAACACTTTAGACAACCACTGTCACTAAATACATTTCGTCGCTACATCTGTAAGTGCAAGTTAAAGTTCTACTATGCAAAGCGAAAGCCATTTATCAACAACATCCATAAACGCCGTCGGCTTCGCTGGGCCTGAGATCATCTAAGATGGACTCATGCAAAGTGGAAAAGTGTTCTGTGGTCTGACAAGTCCACATTTCAAATTGTTTTTGGAAATATTCGACATCGTGTCATGCAGACCAAAGGGGAAGCGAACCATCCAGACTGTTATTGACACAAAGTTGAAAAGCCAGCATCTGTGATGGTATGGGGGTGCATTAGTGCCCAAGGCATGGGTAACTTACACATCTGTGAAGGCACCATTACTGCTGAAAGGTACATACAGGTTTTGGAACAACATATGCTGCCATCTAAGCGCCGTCTTTTTCATGGACGCCCCTGCTTATTTCAGCAAGACAATGCCAAGCCACATTCAGCACGTGTTACAACAGCGTGGCTTCGTAGAAAAAAGAGTGCGGGTAATTTCCTGGTTCCCCTGCAGTCCAGACCTGTCTCCCATCGAAAATGTGTGGTACATTATGAAGCGTAAAATACGACAGCGGAGACCCCGGACTGTTGAACGACTGAAGCTCTACATAAAACAAGAATGGGAAAGAATTCCACTTTCAAAGCTTCAACAATTAGTTTCCTCAGTTCCCAATCGTTTACTGAGTGTTAAAAGAAAAGGTAATATAACACAGCCCTTTCCAAACTACTTTGGCACGTGTTGCAGCCATGAAATTCTAAGTTAATTATTATTTGCAAAAAAACATTTTTTTCTGAGTTTGAACATCAAATATCTTGTCTTTGTGGTGCATTCAATTGAATATGGGTTGAAAAGGATTTGCAGATCATTGTATTCCGTTTATATTTACGTCTAACACAATTTCCCAACTCATATGGAAACGGGGTTTGTAGAAGAAAGCAAACACTTGTCGCAAACGTCCATCCATCCATCCATTTTCTACCGCTTGTTCCTTTCAGGGTGGCAGGGGGGCGCTGGAGCCTATCTCAGCTGCATTCGGGCGGAAGGCGGTGTACACCCTAGACAAGTTGCCACCTCATCGCAGGGCCAACACAGATAGACAGACAACATTCACACTCACATTCACACACTAGGGTCAATTTAGTGTTGCCAATCATGTATTTAAGAAATATATATATCAAACAAAACCTTTAACGAAGTGATCACTGAAAACTCATGCATTATTCGACTACGCTCCCTTAGACTGGAGCGTGAGCTGCTTTTCTCATTGTTTCGTAAAATCTTGCGCTCTTCTTCCCTTTTTAATTGAACGATTCGTACAACCGAAAACAATGCAAGCATAATGCATTATTTTCTTCGAGAAAGGCTGAATGGCTCCTAGTACCATTTAAGAAAAGAGCGAGCTTGACCACCACGCATATTCATTGGGCGGGATGTGAGCCGGCTGTGTTGTCAGCAACTGCTCAGTGGCCTTGTGGTTAGTGTCCACACTGAGATCGGTAGGTCGTGAGTTCAAACCCTCAAAATGGGACCCTGCTTGGCACTCCGCATCAAGGGTTGGAATTGGGGGTTAAATCACCAAAATGATTCCCGAGTGCGGCCTCCGCTGCTGCTCACTGCTCCCCTCACCTCCCAAGGTGGGTTAGGGTAATTTCACCACACCTAGTGTGTGTGTGTGTGTGTGACTATCAGTGGTACTTTAACTTTTAACATCCCACAAAACGGGACAGCCAATCATTTCCGTGAGTCCAATATTCCTAAACCGATCACCGGGATGAGTCCATTTTTCTGTGGCCAATCACGAAACCGGGCCCATCCTTCCAAACACCAGCGCCAGCTTTTGACTGCCCAATCACAGCATGAATGCAAACTTTTTTGGCCCACCCCTCCAGAGCGATCATTTGTAAATTGAGTTGTTTACACTTCTCGTTGAGGCAATGTGGGTGCACTTTGTACCCTAAAGGCCTAATAATAATTTCACTATTAATTATTTATTAAGTTATTATGTTGTGAGCACTTTGTACTTTAGAGGCCTAATAATAATTTCACTATTAATTATTTATTAAGTTATTATGTTTGATTGATTGATTGACTGAAACTTTTATTAGTAGATTGCACAGTATAGTACATATTCCGTACAACTGACCACTAAATGGTAACACCCGAATAAGTTTTTCAACTTGTTTAAGTCCACGTTATTCAATTCATGGTACAAATATATACCATCATCATAATACAGTCATCACACAAGTTAATCATCAGAGTATATACATTGAATTATTTACATTATTTACGATCCGGGGGGTGGGATGTGGAGGGGGGTGGGGGGGTTGATATCAGCACTTCAGTCATCAACAATTGCATCATCAGAGAAATGGGCATTGAAACAGTGTAGGTCTGACTTGGTAGGATATGTACAGCGAGCAGAGAACATAGTGAGTTCAGATAGCAAAAGAACAAGTATATTATACATTTGATTATTTACATTTGATTATTTACAATCCGGGGAGGTGGGATGCGGAGGGGGGGAGGGTGTTAGTCAAGGGTTAAAGTTGCCTGGACGTGTTGTTTTAGGGCGGAAAGGCCGAATAATAATTTCACTATTAATTATTTCTTAAGTTGTTATGTTGTGAGCACTTTGTACTTTAGAGGCCTAATAATAATTTCACTATTAATTATTTCTTAAGTTATTATGTTGTGATCCGCAAAAAATTGCCAATGCATAGTTTGTCTGTTTTCATTAATTATGCCTATGGATAAAAACCCTTGTTGTCGCATTTCGGTTGTATTGTCTGGTTATTAGAAGGCGCATGTATCTGTTTCCTTTGCGCATGAAACATTTTTGCCATCGTTGCACAGGTGTAAAAGAAAGTCCATCTCTATCGTCCTTCAAAACCGCACTAAAACACCTCCAGGCAACTTCAACCCTTGACTAGCACCCTCCCCCCTTCCACATCCCACCTCCCCGGATTGTAAATAACCAAATGTAAATAATCAAATGTATTTCTAATGTATATACTTGTTCTTATGCTTTCTGAACTTACTATGTTCTCTGCTCGCTGTACATATCCTACCAAGTCAGACCTACACTGTTGCAATGCCCATTTCTCTGATGATTCAATTGTTGATGACTGAAGTATGCTGTTATCAACCAAACCCTCATCCCAACCCCCGGATTGTAAATAATGTAAATAATTCAATGTATATACTCTGATGATTAACTTGTGTGATGACTGTATTATGATGATAGTATATATTTGTACCATAAATTGATTTATGTGGACTTAAACAAAGGCTGCCCTTTGTCACCGATTCTGTTCATAACTTTTATGGACAGAATTTCTAGGCGCAGTCAAGGCGTTGAGGGGATCCGGTTTGGTGGCTGCAGGATTAGGTCTCTGCTTTTTGCAGATGATGTGGTCCTGATGGCTTCATCTGACCAGGGTCTTCAGCTCTCACTGGATCGGTTTGCAGCCGAGTGTGAAGCGACTGGGATGAGAATCAGCACCTCCAAGTCCGAGTCCATGGTTCTCGCCCGGAAAAGGGTGGAGTGCCATCTCCGGGTTGGGGAGGAGACCCTGCCCCAAGTGGAGGAGTTCAAGTACCTCGGAGTCTTGTTCACGAGTGAGGGAAAAGTGGATCGTGAGATCGACAGACGGATCGGTGTGGCATCTTCAGTAATGCGGACGCCGTATCGATCCGTTGTGGTGAAGAAGGAGCTGAGCCGGAAGGCAAAGCTCTCAATTTACCGGTCGATCTACGTTCCTATCCTCACCTATGGTCATGAGCTTTGGGTTATGACCGAAAGGACAAGATCACGGGTACAAGCGGCCGAAATGAGTTTCCTCCGCCGGGTGGCGGGGCTCTCCCTTAGAGATAGGGTGAGAAGCTCTGTCATCCAGGGGGAGCTCAAAGTAAAGCCACTGCTCCTCCACATCGAGAGGATCCAGATGATGTGGTTCGGGCATCTGGTCAGGATGCCACCCGAACGCCTCCCTCGGGAGGTGTTTAGGGCAGTCCCACCGGTAGAAGGCCACGGGGAAGACCCAGGACACGTCGGGAAGACTATGTCTCCCGGCTGGTCTGGGAACGCCTCGGGATTCCCTGGGAAGAGCTGGACGAAATGGCTGGGGAGAGGAAAGTCTGGGCTTCCCTGCTTAGGCTGCTGCCCCCGCGACCCGACCTCGGATAAGCGGAAGAAGATGGATGGATGGATGGATGGACTTAAACAAGTTGAAAAACTTATTCGGGTGTTACCATTTAGTGGTCAATTGTACGGAATATGTACTGAACTGTGCAATCTACTAATAAAAGTTTCAATCAATCAATCAATCAAGCTTGTGTTAGGTTTAACTATTTTGTTGAATATTTTTTGGTCAGATTCAGTTAAAACCACTTTTGTATCGAACATGCATGTGCTGTGTATCACAACTGACTTCAATTAAAAAAAAAAATTAGGACTGAAGTCATGAAAATGTATTATTTTCTTAGCTCCCACACGAATCGATCAAGTCCCCCTTTGGCCCCGGGAGAGAGAAAATCCTGGAGCCGTCCCTGGTTACGCTGCACAAGCAGGGTCAGAAAAGAAGCTGAAATCGATTTTTTTTGTGTGTGTTCTAGTCGTCGGTCACCTACCTTTGTGTCCCAAATCTGAAGAGGTTTGCTCCCGATGCTGTACAAAATAGACAGAAAGCCGCCTTGAAAGGTACTTCTGAACATGTTTGTATGTGTGCGGCTCTGTTGACAGAACCGAAAGTGTCGTCCATAGAGTGACAATGTATGTGCACACAACACACAATGCACTTACTTTTCAATCAAAGGCGATCATGCACGCGTAAGAACAACACAAAAAGCACACCTCATACCTTTTAGCGACACGCAGCGACATCGTCGTCATTTGGCTTTTTTTATTTTTATTTTTTTATTTTTTTTATTCTTGGAATGTTTCTTTTACTTTTCTTCAAGTCCAGCAAGCCTGATTGTATGTGACATTTGACTTTTCAAAAGCATCCCTTTATAAAACTTAGGGTAAACAAACACTGCATGTGCTTTTACTTTGAAAACCTAGAAACGTGACACTGCTGATTTGGATATCAGATCGGTTTAGTAGTCATCATTTTAATTTCCTAAAAATAGTTAGTGTTGCTGTTAAAATATATCTACATTTTTTATATTGTATTCAGTTGTTTTGCACTACAAGTTAATTTATTTTGTTTGTAATAAAAGTAAATAAGAGTATTGGTTGTATAATTCTGTAAATATTGTAGAGGCTTGCTACGGGGTGTTAGCCAACGACTTGGCTGGGGGGCGGGACTTCCGGGGAGAGCTAGGGAAGTGACGTTAAGGATAAGAAGTAGTGGTCCGAGTATTGCCGGGAAAAGAGGGGACACGCACATTTGGCTTGTTGTGTGGTTGAATCGCATCTTGTGCAATAAAGACAAGACAAACAAAGAAGTTGTATGAGCCGACATTCCTGGGATATTACAATATTGTTACATTGTCTTGCATTAAATATTTTTAAATTGTATTTACTAAATTGTTTGCTCAAAATATTTTCCTACGTTTTTTATGATTATCATTATGAATTTATTTGTCTTTCTTTGGCCAAAAATAAAACAAACACATTCTGAAAATATTACAATAAAAAAGTAAAGTTTTAATTATTTTATGTGGCCCAGTAGCAAATGTGTCATGGACAGTGTAGGGTTAGTTACTGAAAACCAGTAACTAGTTACAGTTACTAGTTACTTTATTTCAAAAGTAACTCAGTTACTAACTCAGTTACTTACACCAAAAAGTAATGCGTTACTGTGAAAAGTAACTATTTAGTTACTTCTACTTTTTTTTTTTAAAGCTCCCATTAATGCCCTTTTATCCTTCATTTCAGTACTGTTATTGCACTGGAGAATAATACAATCTGTTGATCAACTTGACATGTATTTGCATCACTGAACTCTGCTAAGCAATGTGGTCTACATACAACGCACAAAGACAAAGATATGTTTCAAAGGGCCAATTTATTTCAGGCCAGAACAAATTGACAAAACTATTTTAAATAGCTGTAACATAACATACATAAGTAACAAACAGCATAATAACAACATAGCTGTAAACCTGGCTTCACCTAAGGAAGGCACACGTGACATACACAAAGCCTAACCAGGCAGATTTGAATTGTTGTTTTGGGCAGTAGACGGGATCTTTGATCCAAGACACAACTTCCATTTAACTAAAATGTTCTTTTCTTTGTGCTCGACAAAAGAAAAGAAGTGAGAATATCTCATACTTGCCAACCCTCCCGAATTTCAGTGCCTCTCCCCGGGACAACCATTCTCCCAAATTTCTCCCGATTTCCAGCCGGACTTAAGGCACGCCCCCTCCAGGTCCCTGTAGACCTGAGTGAGGACAGCCTGTCGTCACGTCCGCTTGGCCAACCAAAAAGTAACCACAGAACACTATACCTGTGTAGTGTTCTGTGGTTACTTTTTGGTTGGCCAACGGTTTACGTTGTATTGCGCACACCCCCCTCCCCTCCCCTTCCCACACCCACACCCACACCCACACCCAGACACACACAGAGCACGCCTCTTGTGACACAAGAGATTCAGAAGGACAACACTGCAGCGCTGCAATAAAACACACTCAGATCTTCTGTTTTTAGCCGATACTACATAAAAAATAACGTAAAATAACACAGTAACGCATCATGTACTAACGGTAACTGAGTTACTGAATATAAAAAATAACGCGTTCGATTACTAGTTACTGCCGAAACTAACGGCGTTACAGTAACGCGTTACAAAGTAACGCGTTAGTCCCAACGCTGCACACGGACCAGTACAGCTCCCACAACTGGTGGTTGGGGACCACGTCCTGTACAGTGCATAGTGTTGCCAATACCGATCATTATGTTGATACATTTTACCTGGACATTTTTCAAGATCATTGAATGATTTTGGTGATTTCAAATAATTTTAATTTAAAAATGATAATCATAAAAAACATAGGAAAATATTTTGAGCAAACAATTTTGTAAATACAATTTAACAATATTTACACTAGGGGGCTATTGTTCTTAAAGTTAAAGTTAAAAGTTAAAGTACCAATGATTGTCACACACACACTAGGTGTGGTGAAATTTGTTCTCTGCATTTGACCCATCCCCTTGTTCACCCCCTGGGAGGTGAGGGGAGCAGTAGGCAGCAGCGGTGCCGCTCCTGGGAATCATTTTTGGTGATTTAACCCCCAATTCCAACCCTTGATGCTGAGTGCTAAGCAGGGAGGTAATGGGTCCCATTTTTATAGTCTTTGGTATGACTCGGCCGGGATTTGAACTCACAACCTACCGATCTCAGGGCGGACTCTCTAACCACTAGGCCACTAAGTAAGATATTTAATTAATTATCATTATTATTTTTTTACAAATATTATTATTCGGCCAACTAAATCTTTTTTGAGGCCCTTCGCACACTAAAAAAACCTACCGTACCTTGCAAAAAATTAGTACACACGTTCATAATGACAGGGCGCGCAGAAATCATCAAAGATCATACACAATTGTTGGACATTTTGGTTTACAGGTTCCATTTCTGGGAATATTTGGGCCAGTTCAATTTTTTTGTTGTTTTTTGTGTAATGTCCTAATCCAGGATGTGTTTATTTAGTCTTTAAAATGTGTCGGGGGGCCAATAAGAAAATAAGCTGCAGGCCGCAAATGGCCCACGTGCCACACTTTGGACACCCCTAATCTAATCTAATATTTTTGTGTCATGTTGCTGAGCATTCTTTGCCGTGAGGGGCCATATTTAAGTGTGAGAGCGATAGCACCAAATTTACCACATCTGCTCTCCATTCAATTTACGGGCTTAGTGGTTCTGTGAAAGAGCTCCTAACTTAACACACTTGTATCTCAAACCAACGTCTTATAAATATCCCATCCATCCATTTTCTACCGCTTGTCCCTTTTGGGTCGCGGGGTGTGCTGGAGCCTATCTCAGCTACAATCGGGCGGAAGGCGGGGTACACCCTGGACAAGTCGCCATCTCATCACAGGGCCAACACAGATAGATAGACAACATTCACACTCACATTCACACTCTAGGGCCAATTTAGTGTTGCCAATCAACCTATCCCCAGGTGCATGTCTTTGGAGGTGGGAGGAAGCCGGAGTACCCGGAGGAAACCCACGCAGTCACGGGGAGGACATCCAAACTCCACACAGAAAGATCCCGAGCCCGGGATTGAACTCAGGACTACTCAGGACCTTCGTATTGTGAGGCACATGCACTAACCCCTGTTCCACCGTGCTGCCCAATGCAATGCATAATAATAATAATAATAATAATATACAGTACATTATAACCCAAGTAATCCTGCTGCAACGTTACAATATATATTAGCTCATGACACGTTTTCCAGCTTTTATCTATACATGTTTGTCAAACATTTAACTGTCCAATCAAGGCAGTTTTATCTCGCAGACCCAAGCAATCCCTTTGGAAGGCCAGTGCAGCATGACAACGGGTCACAATATTTATTTATTTATTCCCTCCAGGAAAAACAGGAGCGCTATTTCTTGCCACTTCTTATGGAGCAACCTGTATGTGCCTCTGATTTTAAAACCGTGTGTGTGAAGCTAATGCATTTCAATTCAGTGCCCGGTATGCTCCATTATACACACATGCTGGTTTTGGTTTGTCACTTTAGTTTGCTACAGTACATAATCCCTGCGGGGGAAAAAAGACAGCTTCTCAGGTACCTTTTTCTTTGGGCCACAAAATTGGGAATGATGACATCAGTTTTAATCCTGAATTAATTTCATTATTAAAGCAAGATGTGTAACAGGCCGTGGCGGTCCGTGCATTTCCCACCTAGGCTTTCAGTGATGTCCGACTTCAATGATTACCTCTCAAAATACCATAATTGATGTCACCACATGACCATTGCTAGAGAAATACTATACAGAAACACATTTACGCACTACTAGGCATTGAATCACCACCAACAGTGTACAAAACGGGTTATTTTCTGGCGCATTTAGAAATCAATAAACCCGCATCAGCAGTTAAAACATATCTTATGTGATACTGTCAAAATGAAAATTGCAAAAAACATATTAAACGTGAAAAAATAAAGAAATAACATCTGAACTCACAATTTGTAGAACTCATTCGAGCTTCCGGGGTTGGCCGACATGGTCTCACAAGATGTAGTTTCTCTTTGAATATCCTTCTTGAAAATGGCTTTGCAAATATATGTGTTGTCTTGTCTAATCATAAAAGATGCAGACGAGGCATGTTGGCTGAGTTCTTAAAGTTTACTCCACAAGGTGCTCATCAAAACATCCGCTGCCAGCTAAACGGGGCTACTGCGCATGCTCTGCACTACTGTGGCATGCTGGGTAATGGAGTTCTTGTGTTATCTAGCTCATAACATCACAATATATATCTGCCTTAGGCCCTCTAGAAAGCCTTACTGACAACAACTCGTGATCTGATTGGCTATCGCAATTATCTATCAACTATATGTGCCCGTTCACTGACAGTGCACGGGCGCCCGCATTGCTGAATCTGAAAGCTCAGGCCGATTTGGTACAGCATGGCAACATAAGCTAGCTGAATTCTGATTGGAGAAAAACTCCATAAACTAAAAACAACAGCACTGAAGGACACGAAGAGAATATGAATACTTTTAGATATTTAGGGAAAGTAAATAAAAAATTACTTTCATCTTTAATTATGATCATGATTTCTGGTTATGTTAGGCCAGCAGAGAAGGCCTTGCTGGCCCTGACGGCACACCACTAGTAACAGGGCTATCTTTTTACTCTTATCGAACGCTGACATTCAGATTTTGTGCTCTTTGAGCTTTAGTGATAACATTTTCCATCCATCCATCCATTTTTTACCGCTTATCCCTTTCGGTGTCGCAGGGGGTGCTGGAGCCTATCTCAGCTACAATCGGGCGGAAGGTGGTGTACACTCTGGACAAGTCGCCACCTCATCGCAGGGCCAACACAGATAGACAACATTCACACTCACATTCACACACTAACTAGGGTCATTTTAGTGTTGCCAATCAATTTCATTTTGGAATAATCCGGAGCATGATCTCACCACACCTTACTTGATAATGTCAACTGGAAAGATGTGTTAGAAAAGTAGAACATAAGCTATACAACTTGCACTGGATTTTGCAAAATTGCAGTGTATTGTTTGAAATGTATTACTTGTTCTGTTTATTGAAATGTATACCTTGCCTTTCACCAGAAACCTTCCTCTATTTTTCCCATACATGATTATCTAGCTATATATTTGAAAAACCCCTTCAATCAAAATTCATATGGAAGTATACCAAGTACTATATGAGTCTATGTTTGTGTGTCGTGTTATGACTTGTTGCCCAGTAGCTTTCCTACAACAAGTGCACTTTTTCCAGGCAGTATAGTAACTAAATACACTGCGCAGACTGGGCAGCATATTTGTGGTAGACTGCAGCTATATTAACATTTGCACACAAAAAAGTACTTGAGCATCTTCAAATTGTGTCCCGTTCATCTGAACCAAAATGTAGAAATGTTCCTATCTTGAATTCATCATTACGTGACTAATTTTAATGACTAACCTTATTGTTGCTTTGTATTCTGTACTACTGTAGGGCTCATTTATAATAAGCAAACTAATTAACTTTTCACATCTGTTTTTTTATCTTTGTAATTTTGTTTTTCATTGTAATCGTACATACGATTCCTCCCTGACTGCTGTTTTATAGAGGGCCAAATGGGTAAAAATCTGTAAATAATTACTTGTGAGTCAATATCATTGATTACTGAAACCATTATTCAAATTATTATATGTAATCTTATTAAAATGTGTCAATCTATTAAATTATTAAACCATGAAATGAAATCGAGAAATAATTAAATCAATAAATGATTAAATGTAATGCAAGTAAATCTTTCATTGGTAAACCTCAATGATCATTAATTTAATAACATAATAATTTAAATCAAATGATTAAATGTAGTTTTAGTGAAATAATGAAATAATGTAATAAATTCTAGTTTTTTATGATTCAAATGATTGATTTGATGATTTATTAATGACACATTTAAGTAATTCTTTAAAGATTTATTTAATCTTGTCTCATTTGGCCGTCCATACTTTTTTCCCTCAAGTGCCATGGAGTAAAAAAAAAACTGCATCTGTAGCATCCGTCATAAGTACCGTATTTTTCGGACTATAAGTCGCAGTTTTTTTCATAGTTTGGGCGGGCTCCAGTGCGATTTATATATGTTTCCTTCTTTATTATGCATTTTTGGCAGGTGTGACTTATACTCCGGTGCGACTTATACTCCGAAAAATACGGTATCTTTATTTCTAAAAATCCATTTCTGGTGCAAGCTACACTGCAAAAAGTGAAATTCAAGCAAGATTTAATGCCCAAATTAAAAGATACTTATTTTGTACTTATTTTGTACTCAAATTATATTTTTTCTCAATTGGCACTTTCTATGTTAGACAACTTCTCTTCTCCAGAACTAGACCAGTTGACTTGTCAAAATACCAAATGTTACGTATTCTGTCAACTCAAATGTATTTTCTTGTTCTGTTGGCATGTTATTGTATTTTTATATTCATATTTTTAGATTTCCTATTTTGTAGTATAGCTTTTCTCCTGTCGCCGCTTGAGACACATGCATTTTTTTTCTCTTTTACATTATTTAATGATATAAATGATACATTTCATTAAAGTTTACCCGTTCAATTCTTTATTTTTTGGGATAGCATTTTTGAAACTGTAAAAAGTGCACGTCTCTTACAGTCAATGAAAATATCTTGTTTCAAACTTTCATACAATTGCATTGGTTTTCGAGTATTTCCTGCGGGATCAATAAAGCATCTACCTAAGTATTGTTAACCGCGTTCATCAGTTTAACCACCTCCAGTAAGTGCATCACAATCGATCATCGGGTTGAAATGAAGTCCGTCTGCTACAGTTCACTGCGCTCCAGCTTCTCCAGATGCAGTCGAAGTTTCTCTGGCAGGATCTGAGTCATGAAGACAAAGCGAGACTGTTTCAAGTGCTGACCAGTGACTTGCTTCTTTTCACTTATTCCCAGGAAGTGTTCTTCTCCTCCATAGTTTGGCCAGTGAGCAAGTCCATCCCCATTAGGAGACCTACATAAATGCAACAAGAAGACGTCTTAATGCTTGATTCCCGCTTTGCAAGGTGATCAACCAGGTCTGGTTTGTTACCCTGTGCGAGCAAAGGCACCCCAGTAACTCATCACGGTCTTGCTAAGTTGTTCTTCCTCTTCTGGACATGCATCTAAAACAAAGATTATTAATACAATAAACAATAAACAGACAGCATTTAAGATCTCACCAGTTAATCGGATGTGGGCCGTGGTAAAGCAAAATCCGAAAACGGTGAAAATCTCGTCTCCGTGGTCACTCTTAACAAAGCTTGGCCTGTGAGCTCTCAAAAAGTGAGGGGAATGCTGGTACTCGTACAAGTACACTGGGACACCTGCATCTATGAGGCAGAAAGTGTATGCAGCGTCTTCAAAAAGAACAGCATTTTCTGTTCTCCTATATAAGAATACCTCTGTGAGCATTTGCAGTCTTAATGGCAGGAATGACAAACAGCATATCTCCCAGCATCTCGGTAAAAGCGTCTCTAATTTTTGCACGGTCTTCGCCAACTCCGACATATTCGTCTACCAGCAGATCCGTGACGATGGATTCTTCAGGCTGGAAAAGACCGTTTATAGAAAAACACTCAAAGAGAGCAGTGACACAAAGGAATAGAATATTATGAACCTTCTTACATTGGAGTTGAAGGCAGATAACCCGTTAACAATCTGCTCTCGGTCCATTCCTTCAGTCCAGTTTGGGGGAGCCATGAACTAAAAAAAGGAAGTACCGGTATATGAGGGGTTTTTCTTGAGTGCAAACTTCTGGGCACAAACTGAATGGATGGCACTTACAGCAGGAAGCAACCAGCCGCCTTCGTGATTGTTGACACCAGTCATGAAAGATACGTTCAGAATTTCCTGTTTCTCAAACAGCTCATTCACAGGTTTTTTCAGGAAGACTCCGTCGATATTAATGGAAATTTTCATAGTTTTTTCCTTGGGAAGATAAGAGACAGCAGCCACAAGAAAATGACCACTTCGTCAGCAATTTTAATACAATTTTGAACTTGTTCAACAAGTTACATTGAGGGACATCACAATTGCACGTGCACAATTTACAAAGTCCGAAAAGGAGTCGGAAGAAGCAGAATTTGTTTAATCCTCACCCTTCTCCATGCTTGTTACTTGGAATTAATTTGCGCCATTTCTATTACATTGTTGTGTTTTTCCTTGTTCCTTGCATTGAACAAAGAGAGCACAGTAGCAAGTCAAACTCATTGTGTGTAAAACATGCTTGGCTAATGAAGATTATTCTGATTCTGATGGTGACTCTTAAATAATTCATGTTTTTAGTCCGAAAAGGAGTACGTAGAAGCAGATCTTATTTAACCCGACCTCTACTCTTGTGTCTATTTGTGCAAATTAATTCAGACCATATCTTTTGCATGTAGACTTGCAATAGTTCACGTTTAGTCTGAAAAGGAGTAGGCAGAATATTTTATTCAATTCCACCCTTTCTCCATGCCCATTACTGATGATTCACTGACACAATATTTTGTGTGAGCAAATTGTCGAACAGTTTAAGAACAACATTTCTCAACGAACTATTGCAAGGAATTTAGGGATTTCACCGTCTACAGTCATAGTACCGGTAATATCATCAAAAGGTTTAGAGAATCTGGAGAAATCACTGCACGTAAGCGGAAAGGCCCATGACCTTCGATCCCTCAAGCGGTACTTCATCAAAAAGCGAAATCCGTGTGTAAAGGATATCACCACATGGGCTCAGGAACACTTCAGAAAACCACTGTCAGTAACTACAGTTTGTCGCTACATCTGTAAGTGCAAGTTAAAACTCTACTATGCAAAGCGAAAGCCATTTATCAACAACACCCAGAAACCCTGTCGGCTTCGCTGGGCCCGAGCTCATCTAAGATGGACTGATGCAAAGTGGAAAAGTGTTCTGTGGTCTGACGAGTCCACATTTCAAATTGTTTTTGGAAACTGTGGACGTTGTGTCCTTCGGACCAAATAGGAAAAGAACCGTCCGGATTGTTATAGGCGCAAAGTTGAAAAGCCAGCATCTGTAATGGTATGGGGGTGTATTAGTGCCCGAAGCATGGGTAACTTACACATCTGTGAAGGCACCATTAATGCTGAAAGGTACATACAGGTTTTGGAGCAACTTATGTTGCCATCCAAGCAACGTATTTTTTATGGACGCCCCTGCTTATTTCAGCAAGACAATGCCAAGCCACATTCTGCACGTGTCACAACAGCGTGGCTTCATAGTAAAAGAGTGCGGGTGCTAGACTGGCCTGCCTGTGGTCCACACCTGTCCCCCATTGAAAATGTGTGGCGCATTATGATGCGTAAAATACAACAACGGAGACCCCGGACTGTTGAACAACTTAAGCTGTGCATCAAGCAAGAACGGCAAAGAATTCCACCTGAAAAGCTTCAAAAATTGGTCTCCTCAGTACCTAAACGTTTACTAAGTGTTGTTAAAAGGAAAGGCTATGTAACACAGTGGTAAAAATGCCCCTTTTTTGCAATGTGTTGCGGACATTAAATTGTAAGCTAATTATTTGCAAAAAAATATGTTTCTCAGTTCAAACATTAAATATCTTGTCTTTGCAGTCTATTCAATTGAATATAAATTGAAAAAGATTTGCAAATCATTGTATTCTGTTTTTATTTACGAATTACACAACGTGCCAACTTCACTGGTTTTGGGTTTTGTATTAATGCTACACCTTCTCCTTGTCCATTACTTATAATGAATTTGCACCATATGTTTAACATGTTGACTCTTATACTATTTCATGTTTAGTCTGAAAAGGAGTAGTTAGAAGCAACATTTATTTAATCCTACCCCTTCTCCATATCCCTTACTGATAAACAGTGTTGGGTTAGTTACTGAAAACCAGTAACTAGTTACAGTTACTAGTTACTTTATTTCAAAAGTAACTCAGTTACTAACTCAGTTACTTACACCAAAAAGTAATGCGTTACTGTGAAAAGTAACTATTTAGTTACTTCTTTTTTTCTTTCTTTTTTTAAAGCTCCCATTAATGCCCTTTTTGCCTTCATTTCAGTACTGTTATTGCACTGGAGAATAATACAATCTGTTGATCAACTTGACATGCATTTTTATTTTCCTTTTAACATAATTAATGAAAAACAGTGCAACATAAAAAGGCATTCCTCCTTTCTTTAAACTTGGACCAATGACCATTAATAAAAAACAAGTTTAAGTGCAACATAAGAAGAAACATCATCTTCCTTGAAACATAGGTAGTGAAATAAAGCCTGACATCTGGAGTGATGCTGCTGTCTTCCACACTTGGAGCCATGGATTGTAGAATACTTGTTTTCAGTGGCAGGATCATTGACACAGATGGTGAAGTTTCAGTGCTCAGTAGAGATGGAACACTTTTGAGGGGTTTAAGCACCTAGAGGACCTCATCTGCCACTCTCACATCATCATCAGACAGGGTGACATTTGTCTTCAGGGTGTTGTGGGTCGATGCAGAGTATATAGCTGCCTGCTGTTCCAACATATCATAAGTGGAGTTCCACCTCGTTGGGACATCATGTATGAGCAGGCAGCTTTAGCATTTCTTGCTTTGTCTTAAGCACATGAGCAGCTGTTGTGCTTGGGTGGAAGTAAGAAACCTTCCTGATCCTCCCAAAGAGGCGCTCCATCCTATTGACTGAGATTCCCTTCTGTGATGCCAAATTCACTACATGTGCAAAGCACCTATCTGTGGTCCCAGTCCTGCCTCATTCTCTGTAATTATTAGATTTTTGGCATTATCACGTGTGACTGGGATATCTTTATCTTCCATTCCTCCACTGCTTGTGTCAGCACCTCCGCAAGGTGACTCTCGTAGAGGGGGCGTGTCTTCTCATCTCCCAGTCTGCTGTGATGAAGTGAGCGCTTATAGTTCCGCTGGACGTCCACCCGTCTGTCATGAGCGCAACAGCTGATGCTCGGGATAGTTCATCCACAACTTTTTTCTTCTCCTGCTCATAAAGATCTGGCACAATCTTATTGCTGAAGTGGGTGCGCGACGGGATGTCGTAACGTGGTTCAAGCACGTTCAGCATGTGTTTAAAACCCTCGTTTTGCACAACCGAATCTGCACTTATAAACACACCGATTCAATGGCGGGGGCGTTCAAGCTCCTCCGTTATTGCGCTCGCCATGACCACGCTGTGTGTGGACTGAACGTGCCAACAACTTTTTTGTTTGTTTCATATATCAAACCGCGGATCAAACCTCCCCCCACACACACACATAGACCGCGCCTCTTTTCTTCTCTCCGGCTTGTGACAGAGGAAGATTCAGAAGAGAGACACTTCTGTTTCTAGCCGATACTACATCAAAAGTAACGTAAAATAACGCAGTGACGCATCATGTAGTAACGGTAACTAAATTACTGAATAAAAAAAAAATAACGCGTTAGATTACTAGTTACCGCCGAAACTAACGGCGTTACAGTAACGCGTTACTTTGTAACGCGTTAGTCCCAACACTGCTGATAAATCATTTACATCATACAGTATGTTTAATAAGTTGAGGCTTACACTGTTTTATGTTTAGTCCAAAAAGGAGTCGGAAGAAGAATCGTATTTAATTATATACCTTCTCTATGTCAATTACTAATAATTAAGTATAGTGCAGACGGTTTATTTCTACCCCTATTCCATGTCCGTTACTAATAATTAAATCATATACTGCATCCATGGCAGCCTATTACTGATAATTCATTTATATCACACATACAGTATGTTCAACAAGTTGACGCTTACGCTATTTATGTTCAGTCCTGTCATGTCTGTGTGATCATGTTTTGTTTTAGTCATGTTCGGTTTTGTTTTTGGACTTTTTGTGCACATTTGTTTGTTCGTCACGATAGCAACCATTAGTTTTCACCTGTCACGTCACGCACCTGTTTCACGTTTTGAGTCACGCACCTGTTTTCACTAATCATGTCACTAGTATTTAAGTTCATTGTTTTCAGTTTGTCGTTCTGGCGACATCCGGATTCATATCCCTGTTACACTCTTACCTCTGCGCACTTCATAGTCCATGCCAAGTAAGTTTTTTGTTTATTAATGCCACAGTTAGTGCTTTTTTTTAATTGTTCACAGTTTCTGCCTATGTGCAAGTTTTGTTTTCAATAGCCTAGTTTTGTACCTCCGCCATTGTGCACGCTTTTCGTTTGTTCCTTTTTGTTATAGTAAAATTAAATATGTATTCACCTGCAAGTTATATCTGGTCCAAATCTTTTGCACCTCGGGAGAACAAACCACGCCACAGTCCTAGTCCTGACAAGTCCAAAAAAAGAGTAGGAAGAAGCAGGCTGTTTATTCCTACCCCCTTTACATGCCCATTACTAAGAATGCATTCGCACCATATTTGTCCATGTTGACTCATAATTTAGTCTGAAAAGGAGTAGAATGAAGCAGATCAGATTTATTCCCACCCCTTCTCTATGTCATAACTAATAATTCCCGGTAAATTACATCATATTTTCACATAGACTCCTCCACTATTTTTGTTTGGTCTGAAAAGGAGTAGGAAGAAGCAACGTTTATTTAATCCTACTTTTTCTCCATGCCCATTACTGATTAATTTGCACCATATTAAAAAAAAAAAAAGTATGATACTATTTTTGTTTAGGTCGAAAAGGAGTAGAAAAAAGCAGCGCTTATTCAATTCTAACCCTTCTATATATCCATTGCTAATAATTCATTTACACCATATGTTTAACAATAATGTATGTTGATCTATTTAGTCATTAAAGGGTTTGTAAATGGTGTGTTTAATTTCTCACAAGTTTAAATCCATTCTGCATACCTGTTCTGTAACTTTCAAAATGGTGTCCAGATCCAGGTTTTTCATGCAGTCAGCGATGTGTTGTGTACTCTCAATGTTACATCCTGTTCTATTGGCGATAGCCTGAAGACGCAGAACACGAAGGACTGGGTTAATTAAACATGTCGTCGTGAAACCCCACAACTATTTTTGACTGAAGATGCATCAACCTTGGTTATGGGCAGAGGATCATTCGTCACTATTGCGTCCATTGCAGCAGTGCCACTTTGAGCGATGGCTCGGTGGATCAGGCCGTGGGACAAAGGTGAGAGAAGCTGGGGATCGAACCACAATCAGGGTCTCTGTGAACGTGCGCCACTCTGAACAAAGAAGTTGATCCTCACCAGCATGGAAACGCTCACTCCGCCAGCAGACTCTCCAAATATGGTCACAGAAGATGGGTCTCCTCCAAAGTTGTGAATGTGCTTCTGGACCCAGCAGAGTGCTTGGACCTGATCCAGCAAGCCAAAGTTACCGGACATGTGCTCATCTCCTGTGCTACATGAGACACGCATCACACACCAATCAGTGTTCCACATCAGTCAAACATACTCCTGGCACAGTACGATGCAACCATTAAGTCAAACTCTTATTAGGCTTTACAACGTGATCACGGCTATGTGGACAAATATGCTTCTGAAGTTGCATCAAAATGTCTGCAAGTGTCAGAGGTACGAAAAGAGGATCGTTGTTGGTTTTTACAGCTTCTATGAAAGCCATCACAAGATGAGGTATAAACTTGAACCCAAATCTGTGGCTGGTAATTATAAAGGAAATATGGACAATGGAAAATGACTCACATTACATTTGAGCGTTAAAGAAAAGATGGCTGAAGTGGACAATTTATTTAGATTTGTTTGGTAAAATAACACCCTTTTGAAGATACAGTAACCTATTAAAATTGTACATTTAAGAAAAATTTTTTTTTTCGTTTTGTTTGTTTATTTTTAACAATTGTATTTATTTCTATTAAAAATGTTTTGGTTCAAACACCTGCCGCCTCTCACTCTGCTATGTGCTCCGATGAGCCCACGGGTGTTCCTCTCCTGCAGGAGGCTTGGTCGGCTGCTCTCACTCTACAATCAACACACCTGACGCTGATGAGATCCCTGCCTTCATAAGCCAGCGCGTCCTGCGCTCCAGTGCCAGAACGTAGCTACTTGTACCGGTACAGTAAGCCGTACACGTCTCTAGCTTCCTTGCCTATGTGCTTCCTCGCTCTCTGTGTTTCCCCTCCGTTGTGTTCATTGTGTCTTGTCCTGTGTCGTCATCCAGCAGCCCTTCGTCATTCCCTGGTTTCGAACTGTGTGTCTCGTCTCCCTGGATCCCCTCTGGACTTCCTGCTGCCTTCTCGGATCTCGACCTCACGGACAATGACGCCTCGCTCCAGCCCCTGACCACCTGCCTGTCCCCGGACCTCCGATCCTGCCTTGCCCTTTCTGGACATCCGCACTGATCTCAACATGCACCTTCAACACCACGCGGTAACACTCTACATATAATCGCTTCACATAGTCACACCATATATACAAACCCCGTTTCCATATGAGTTGGGAAATTGTGTTAGATGTAAATATGAACGGAATACAATGATTTGCAAATCCTTTTTAACCCATATTCAATTGAATGCACTACAAAGACAAGATATTTGATATTCAAACTCATAAACTTTATTTTTTATAATTAACTTAGAATTTCATGGCTGCAACACGTGCTAAAGTAGTTGGGAAAGGGCATGTTCACCACTGTGTTACATGGCCTTTCCTTTTAACATCACTCAGTAAACGTTTGGGAACTGAGGAGACACATTTTTTAAGCTTCTCAGGTGGAATTCTTTCCCATTCTTGCTTGATGTACAGCTTAAGTTGTTCAACAGTCCGGGGTCTCCGTTGTGCTATTTTAGGCTTCATAATGCGCCACACATTTTCAATGGGAGACAGGTCTGGACTACAGGCAGGCCAGTCTAGTACCCGCACTCTTTTACTATGAAGGCACGTTGATGTAACACGTAGGTTGGCATTGTCTTGTTGAAATAAGCAGGGGCGTCCATGGTAACGTTGCTTGGATGGCAACATATGTTTCTCCAAAACCTGTATGTACCTTTCAGCATTAATGGCGCCTTCACACACATTAACATTATCAATAGTAGCCTCTCTTCTGGAATAGTTCCAGTAGAGTTTAAACATGCAGTGGTACGACCTCTACTTAAAAAACCAAGCCTCGACCCCTCTCTCCTCTCTAACCTCAGACCTATCTCTAATCTTCCATACATTTCCAAAATATTAGAGAAGGTTGTCTACAGTCAGTTGTTGCCCTTCTTAGAGGATAATGGTATCACTGAGCTGTTCCAGTCCGGTTTTAAAGCCCTCCACAGCACAGAGTCAGCGCTTCTAAAAGTTTTTAACGATATCCTCCTGTCAACTGATTCTGGTAAATATGTTGTCCTGGTGCTTTTAGATCTGTCTGCTGCGTTCGACACCGTCGACCACGCCACCTTAATCACTCGTCTTGAGAACTGTGTGGGCATTAAGGGCGCCGCCCTCAACTGGTTCCGGTCGTACCTAACCGACAGGAGTTTTTGTGTAAAAGTAGACAGTTTTATGTCTTCCACAGCTCCTTTACCACATGGGGTCCCCCAGGGCTCAATCCTTGCCCCAATTTTATTTGCGCTTTACCTTCTCCCCCTTGGTTCTATTTTTAGGAAGTACAGTATTGCATTTCATTTTTACGCCGATGATTGCCAGATTTATTTTCCCATGGCACTAAATAACACGGTTCAACGTCTTATTGACTGCCTGCACGACATCAAAGTTTGGCTTTCAGCTAACTTCCTGAGCCTAAATGAAGATAAAACAGAAGTTATGTTGTTCGGTCCAAGTCGCTCTCCCTCCCCCAACGTTGACCTCGGCACTCTGACCCCGTATCTCAGCGACTGTGTCACAAACCTGGGGGTAAAGTTCGACTCAGATTTTAAATTTGAAAAACAAATCAGCAGCGTCGTTCAAAAAAGCTTTTATCAATTACGCCAAATAGCGAAAGTAAAACCGCTTCTATCAGGACATGATCTTGAGAAATTAATCCACGCCTTTATCTCGACTCGTCTTGACTACTGCAATGCCCTGTATGCATAGGTGGATTAATGAACGGGCCTACCGGGCCCAGGCCCAGGGGGCCAGAGGCCCCAAGGGGCCAGGCCAACTTGGCCCCGCGGCCGCGACGCATGCAAAACTACTTTTGCAAAAATAATAATCTTAGGCCCCAAGGGGCCAGGCCAACTTGGCCCCGCAGCCATGATCCATAGAGGGTCAGAGGCCCCAAGGGGCCAGGTCAACTTGGCCCCGCGGCCGCGACCCACAGAGGGCCAGAGGCCCCAAGGGGCCAGGCCAACATGGCCCCACGGCCATGATCCATAGACGGTCAGAGGCCCCAAGGGGCCAGGTCAACTTGGCCCCGCGGCCACGACCCACAGAGGGTCATAGGCCCCAAAGGGCCAGGCCAACTTGGCCCCGCGGCTGCGACCCACAAAAGGCCAGAGGCCCCAAGGGGCCAGGTCAACTTGGCCCCGCGGCCACGATCCATAGAGGGTAAGAGGCCCCAACGGGCCAGGTCAACTTGGCCCCGCGGCCGCGACCCACAGAGGGCCTGAGGCCCCAAGGGGTCAGGCCAACTTGGCCCCGCGGCCACGATCCATAGAGGGCCAGAGGCCCCGAGGGGTCATGCCAACTTGGCCCCGATCCATAGAGGGTCAGAGGCCCCAAGGGGCCAGGCCAACTTGGCCCCGCGGCCACGATCCACAGAGGGCCAGAGGCTCTCAATCATTATTATCAAAGCTAATTCTCAAATTGGATCACACAACCTCACTCACATATTCTTTATCAATTATTAAAGGTTGTTTCTGAATTTTGATCACAGAACTTAATGCAAATATTCTTGATTGATTGGCAAAGCTCATTCTCAAATTTTGATTACACAACCTTACTCTGACAAATTATCATTATCAAAAAGCTCTATCTCGAATTTGGATCACAGAATCTCACTCAAGTATTCTTAGCTGTGCCCCTCCCCCATCGAGTCTTTCATAAACCGGTCTGTTCTTTTAGAATCTCCTCATTTGGTACTTTGAACTCGTGAGTGACTGCTCAAAATTTGGTTTCCTTTCCCTCAGTTCAGACTCAGAGATAATTTGAAATCATTCCACAAGAAGTTTAACGCGCACACACACACGACACACACACACTTGAGTTGAGCATTACTTGGAAATTCTTATATTTTCCATTTTGCTGTTATTATCAGCATCTTCCCATTTTGTCCATCTACAAGTCTGACATTTGTCACTGCTGTCAGTTAATAACTTTTTGGTCTTTGACCCATTTTGTCATTTTCTCGATTCGATCGTCACTGACCACTCTCTCCTGTCTGGCAGACATCGTTGCTGCCATCATAGCCAGCAAGCTGCCTGCAGATAGCAACATTTTGGTGTCCTTTGTGAAAATATTTAGAAAGTAGACAAAAGTACACAAAGTTGTACAACTATTATCTTTATGATCTTTTTTGTTTGTTTGTTTGTTTCTCTGTTACTGTGTGTGGCCAATTAAGCGACTTTTGGCCATACCTGGCTGGTGACATTTAGCGACTTTCTGGTTGTTGTTAAAATTAATAATAGCAACAGTTCTCTTCATCTTAATGCAATTTATTGTGTCTGTCTCTCCACATTTTGCCATTAGGTACTTTGAGCTCTTGTTGGTCAGTCACTCTAAGGTACATTGTTGCTGCCATCGTAGCTAGCAAGCTGCCTGCAGATAGCGACATTTTGGTGTCCTTTGAGAAATATTAAGAAAGAAGACAAAAGTACAAGACATTGTACGATTACTATCTTTTTTAAAATTATTTGTTTCACTGTCAGTGTGATTGAGCGACTTTACCGCTAGATTTCGCGTCTTTTGGCCATACCTGGTTAGCGACTGAAAACATCATTTAGCGACTTTTTGGTTGTGAAGATAAGTGGTAAAAGCAGATCTGCCTGTTGGTCTTCCCACATTTTGCCATTTGGTACTTTGCACTCTTGTTGGTCACTCCAAGGCATTTGTCCCTGCCTTCAGCTAGTCACTTGGCTCTTTTGGAATTTATTTCACTGTAATTGGCTCTCTCTTTCTCCTCAGTACAAATCAGTCTGTTCCCTTGCCATTCATCACTGACCACTCCGCTCTCCTGTCTGTCAGACATTGTTGCTGCATGCAGATAGCTTGGGGTCCTTAGTGAAAATATCAGAAGAGAAAAGTACACAATTATCTTAATCATCTTTTTTTATTCACTGTCAGTCCTTCAGTGAGTCCCAGTGTGTTGGCGATTAAGCAACGTTGGCAGTCGATTTAGAGACTTTTGGCCATACATGACTGGCGACTCAAAACGACATCTAGTGACTTTCGCTGTCTGAGTTTAGCATTGATTGGAAATCTGTTATCAGTTCTTATAGAAATCAGCTGATTTCTGCTTTTGACTGTTAATGCTAGATTGCTAGTTTTGAAAATTGCATCACACACACACACACACACACACACACACACGCACACACACACACACACACACACACACACACACACACACACACACACATAGTTGGTTAAGCTGTTGTGATAGGCAAAGAGCCAATGTGCACAGAAAGAAGGGAAATATGGATCATAAACGTCTAAGTGGAGGAGCTAGAAAAAAAATTCAGCAAGAAAAGAAAAAAAAGGAATCAGTTTTACTTGAGAGTGTTCCAAATATCTCCAGCTTCTTCAGTACAAAGACATCTGCTGAAAGCAATTCTATAAATGCTACTGCAATTTCAGCTAAGGTTAGCAATGCACCTGAGCTAGCATGTAGCTCCCAAGATCCTGAGACCACTACAAGTGTACGCACTGAACCAAATGCTTCGGATGCTAATGATTCAACCAACTCAGCAGTTGCCAGTTGCTCGGATGAATGTGAGGTCACTGCACCTCTGGACAGCATAGAAAATGAGTTGAATCTTTCTTCAACACCATCTACAGTGACAACTCTACCTAGTGATCCCGCTAAATGGGCTGATACCCTCACTGAGTCAATGAAGGAAGTTCTTATTCAAAGAGGTGCAAAATCATTTCACAACCGTCACAGCCATTATCCAGCTTCTGTGAGGAACAGTGGGCTAGGAGGCAAAACCCGATGCCTAAACAATGAACATTTTACTTCACACCTGCCCAATGGACAACGAGTACAAAGAGAGTAGATGATGTACTCTCCCTCTACTGGTAATGTTTACTGCTTTGCATGCAAACTGTTTTCCCCAAAAACGCATTCTTTTGTGACAGGCTATTGTGATTGGAAACACTCAGAAAGATTTGGTGAACATGAGCGAAGTGCTGAGCACATCAAATCAAATCAACTTTATTTATAGAGCACATTTAAAATTTACCACAGGGGTAGCCAAAGTGCTGTACAATGAGCAGGTTAAAAGATAAAACGAGTACCGAGCAAACACAACACAACACAAACAGAACACGATAAAAAATAAATAATTAAAATAGAATTAATAAAAACATAAAAACATAAAAACAGGATCACAGCAGGTGTATTATGGGGCGCCATTGCAGGATGGATATCACTCAGTGTTAAAAGCCATGGAATAAAAGTATGTTTTTAAGAGAGATTTAAAAACAGGAAGAGAGGAGGCTTGTCTAACACTCAGGGGTAGGTCGTTCCAGAGCTTGGGAGCAGCAACGGCGAAAGCTCTGTCACCTCTAAGCTTCAGCCTTGTGTCGGGGACCGTCAACAGCAGCTGATCGGCTGATCTTAAGGATCGGGTGGGGCAGTAAGGCTGAAGGAGGTCGGAGAGATAGGTTGGCGCGAGGTTGTTTAGACATTTAAAAACAAATAAAAGGAGTTTAAAATGTATTCGGTAACGCACAGGGAGCCAGTGAAGGGACGCTAAAATAGGGGTGATGTGCTCACGTCTGCGGGTCTGTGTTAGCAGACGAGCAGCAGAGTTCTGCACGAGCTGCAGGCGGGCGAGGGAGGCCTGGCTAATGCCTACATACAGGGCATTACAATAATCAAGACGAGTCGAGATAAAAGCGTGGATTAATTTCTCAAGATCATGTCTTGATAGAAGCGGTTTCACTTTCGCTATTTGGCGTAATTGATAAAAGCTTTTTTGAATGACGCTGCTGATTTGTTTTTCGAATTAACATTAATGCACATAACCTGCATGCAAGCAGTCTTGAACCGCGCCACAGGTACCACAGTTGATGCAGACCTGTTCAAACAGTTTCAGGCAGAGAGCAGCTATTGGAGGCAGGTGTTACAAAGAGTTGTTGCAGTCATTAAATTCCTTGCAGAAAGGGGCCTTGCATTTAGGGGTAAAAATTAATCGTTAGGGTCTCCTCTCAATGGGAACTACCTTGGTATTCTGGAGGTCCTGGCTGAATTTGATCCCTTTCTAAAGGATCACATCAGAAAGTTTGGGCAGATGGGTCGAGGTAATACCTCATATCTGTCCTCCACCATTTGTGAGGAATTCATTGAATTGATGGGTGCAAAAACCAAACAGGCTATAGCAGATGAACTGCAAGCAAGCAAATACTACTCTATCATTGTGGATTCAACCCCAGATTTATCTCATGTGGACCAATTGACATTCATATTCCGTTTTGTTAGCAAAGAGGGCAGTGTTGTTGAACGCTTTGTGGGTTTTGAGCCCATTACTAGCCATACAGGTGAAAGTTTGGCTAACTGTGTCATGTCTGTGTTGGAAAATCTAGGGTTAGAGCTGTCAAATTGCAGGGGGCAGGCTTATGATAATGCCAGCAACATGTCAGGGAGGTATAATGGGTTGCAGGCTCACTTAAAGAAAAGCAACCCATTAATACACTATATTCCATGTGCAGCTCACTCTTTGAATTTGGTGGGAGTCAACAGCATTGACAGATGTGGAAATGAAGTCTCTAAGTATTTTGACTTGATTCAGTCTATTTACAACTTCACAACTGCATCCACACACCGATGGGACAGGGTATTTGGCAATTCCAACATAGATCTCACACTTAAAGCTTTATCCAACACGCGTTGGAGTTGCCGTGCAGAATCTACCAAAGCACTGTGGCAGAACTACAGTAAAATAAGAGCAGCACTACAGGGTATTTCCACTGATGAGACAGAGAAACGAGACACACAAACTGAAGCTGACAGTCTAGTGCGGAAGCTGGATTCACTTGAGATGGCCTTCATGGCAGGCTTTTGGGACACTGTTCTGTCCAGATTTCAGGCCACAAGTCTGCAACTTCAAAAAGCAGACATGGACCTTGGTACAGCAGTTAGATTGCTGGAATCTCTGCGCACCTTTGTTCTCTCCCAAAGAGATCTATTTGATCATTTTGAGCAGAAAGCCTTAAACATGTTGGGTGGCACCCCATCTTACAGGGCTGAACGGACGAAGAAGCGTAAAAAGTTTGCTGATGAATCAGCATCCCCAGATGTTGTGCTTGAGGGAAGGCAACTGTTTCAAATAGAGACATTTATTGCCTCTACTGATCAACTGAGTTCAAGCCTTAATCACCGTCTGGAGGCCTACAAACATCTGAACAATTTGTTCAGTGTCCTTTTCTCTTTGGATACAGAGTCCAATGCTTCAGTCCTTCACACGGCCAAGATTCTCACTGAATCATACTCATCTGACCTCAATGAAAGTCTTGGACAGGAGCTTATACAGTTAAAATCTTTTATACAGCTCAACAACACTGATGAGGAGAGGACCCCTTCAGGACTGCTCAAAACAATAATACATTTTGGACTACAGCCTACGTTTCCTAATACATACATTGCGCTACAGATTTTTCTCACTCTACCGGTCAGTAACTGTGAGGGAGAACGCTCATTCTCTCTTTTGTCAAGAGTCAAAAATGAGCTGCGCACAAGAATGACTCAGAAAATATTAAATGCGTTATCTCTAATGGCAATTGAGAGTGAGCTGACAAGAGAGTTGGACTTCAATGATGTGGTGGATGATTTTGCGAAATTGAAAGCACGAAAGAAACCCCTTGCTTAAAGGTGCACTGTGTAAGATTTTTAGGTTGTTATTTCCAGAATTCACCCATTCACTAATGTTAGGCTACCTGTTTTCATGAATACTTACCACCACCATAAAATTCTAAGTATCCATTATGACTGGGAGAATTGCACTTTCGCCATTTCTGGGAACTGTCTGTCACCTGGATTCTGAAGATAGGATTGACTTTAGGCAGAAGCTTGGTGCTTTCTCTGGCAAACTGAACCTCAAGCTTCATTCTCTGCAGCTTTGCATTCTTGTTCAGACTTTCATCGACAAGGAACTTTTCAACTTCCCCACTATCGTGAAGGGGCCACCAAAAGATTTCAGTGTGTCCAGCATGTCTAGTCTCTTCTTCTCCTGTCTTTGAGCCATCTCTTGTTTCTCGTCAGCCCAACTCTCGAATTTTGCCTTCATGAGTTTACTCCAGTTGAGTTCAACCTCTCTTTTTGCTTGTGCTGCTGCCTTGAAACCTCTGAAGCTCCTGGCTCTTCTGTAAAATTATTGACCTATTGACTGCGTTCAGTGTGCCCAACTTCTTCAGTCTGTAGTCCACCTTGCCACATTGTCTCTCCATCCCAATGTTGTGCACAGGGGTGCCATCAATGTTACTAGCCTGTTCACTGACAGGGTCCATTGGGAAGGTCTCCTCATCCATCCCATAGTCCATCCTCTGCCTGGCCAGGACAGTCTTCAGATGGGGCAGCATGAGATCTGTCAGCTGCTTCACTTCATCCAAGTATTCGGCAGCCACGTCTGACACTGAGTTCAGGACATGTCCAGTGCCTGTCCAGCCACTATAGCATTCTTGCTGTCTACATCCAGATCCACCATGAAACTCTGTAGCACTTGCTCCATCTTCATATCGGCCTCCGCCAACCGCATCACTTTATTCATGGCACTGCTGAAGCCCAGTGTAGTGTGGGTGCCACAAAAGATCTGCCCTGCTGGTTTTTCCAAGTTGTTCATCTCTGCCAACAGCTTTGAAAAGCCTTTGTTGTGCTCTGTGCTGTCAGTCATATGTGCATCTACAAGTTTATAAACATCCTCCACATTGACTCCTCTGACCGACGCCAGTATTTCGAACCCCATATCCACTTGCATTTCTATGTCCTCAGTGGTCTCTCGGTGAATGGGTAAGACAGGCAGAGGAAATGGGCTATCTTGACCTGCATGCAGCCCTTGTACCATGAACTGGCCTACACCTTTCTTTGTGGTGCTCTCCGATGAATGTGTTATCATTTTACCTTTCTCCTTCTCCTCCTCAAGCTTTCCCACAAAATAGATACAGACTTTGAGCCTCAATTTGCTGCACAGCTGCCGTTATGCCAAAGTGTTTTCCTAAGATATTATTTTATTTTTAATGATAGAAGGGAGGAAAAGGGGGCAAAAATCATGTCCAATTTAGTTTTTTGGGTGGGGTGGGGGGTTTATTTCATGATAGGTACCAACTTCCAATACATAATATCTCTCAAATGACCCAATGCACCGTCACTGAAGTGGGCGTAATCATTTTCCAAAATTTTTATTTTTAGGCCATTTATCCCCTCCCCCTACCTGTGTCTGTGTGAAACCTGTGCTTGTCTGTGTGGTATACCTAATAGTGTGTGTGCAGTATGTACACTCTTCTGTACAGTACAGTGTGCATGTCTGTTCACAGTATACAGTATTTCTTGCATAGTGCGTGCGTGTGTGTGCGCGTGCACGCGCGGGGTTGAGGGGCCAAGACCATGTCAGGCCCAGGGGGCCAAAATTTCTTAATCCGCCCCTGCCTGTATGTAGGCATTAGCCAGGTCTCCCTCGCCCGCCTGCAGCTCGTGCAGAACTCTGCTGCTCGTCTGCTAACACAGACCCGCAGACGTGAGCACATCACCCCTATTTTAGCGTCCCTTCACTGGCTCCCTGTGCGTTATCGAATACATTTTAAACTCCTTTTATTTGTTTTTAAATGTCTAAACAACCTCGCGCCAACCTATCTCTCAGACCTCCTTCAGCCTTACTGCCCCACCCGATCCTTAAGATCAGCCGATCAGCTGCTGTTGACGGTCCCCGACACAAGGCTGAAGCTTAGAGGTGACAGAGCTTTCGCCGTTGCTGCTCCCAAGCTCTGGAACGACCTACCCCTGAGTGTTAGACAAGCCTGCTCTCTTCCTGTTTTTAAATCTCTCTTAAAAACATACTTTTATTCCATGGCTTTTAACACTGAGTGATATCCATCCTGCAATGGCGCCCCATAATACACCTGCTGTGAACCTGTTTTTATGTTTTTATGTTTTTATTTAGTCTATTTTATTTATTTATTTTTTATCGTGTTCTGTTTGTGTTGTGTTGTGTTTGCTCGGTACTCGTTTTATCTTTTAACCTGTCCATTGTACAGCACTTTGGCTACCCCTGTGGTAAATTTTAAATGTGCTTTATAAATAAAGTTGATTTGATTTGATTTGATTTGATGTGTAAGTTACCCATGTCTTGAGCACTAATACACCCCCATACCATCACAGATGCTGGCTTTTCAACTCTGCGCCTAGCCTATAACAATCCGGGTGGTTCTTTTCCTCTTTGGTCCAGAGGACACGACATCCACAGTTTCCAAAAACAATTTGAAATGTGGACTCGTCAGACCACAGAACACTTTTCCACTTTGTATCAGTCCATCTTAGATGAGCTCAGGCCCAGCGAAGTCGACGGCGTTTCTTGGTGTTGTTGATAAACGGTTTTCGCCTTGCATAGGAGAGTTTTAACTTGCACTTACAGATGTAGCGACCAACTGTAGTTACTGACAGTGGGTTTCTGAAGTGTTCCTGAGCCCATGTGGTGATATCCTTTACACACTGATGTCGCTTGTTGATGCAGTACAGCCTGAGGGATCGAAGGTCACGGGCTTAGCTGCTTACGTGCAGTGATTTCTCCAGATTCTCTGAACCCTTTGATGATATTACGGACCGTAGATGGTGAAATCCCTAAATTCCTTGCAATAGCTGGTTGAGAAAGGTTTTTCTTAAACTGTTCAACAATTTGCTCACGCATTTGTTGACAAAGTGGTGACCCTCGCCCCATCCTTGTTTGTGAATGACTGAGCATTTCATGGAATCTACTTTTATACCCAATCATGGCACCCACCTGTTCCCAATTTGCCTGTTCACCTGTGGGATGTTCCAAATAAGTGTTTGATGAGCATTCCTCAACTATATCAGTATTTATTGCCACCTTTCCCAACTTCTTTGTCACGTGTTGCTGGCATCAAATTCTAAAGTTAATGATTATTTGCAAAAAAAAAAAAAAATGTTTATGAGTTTGAACATCAAATATGTTGTCTTTGTAGCATATTCAACTGAATATGGGTTGAAAATGATTTGCAAATCATTGTATTCCATTTATATTTACATCTAACACAATTTCCCAACTCATATGGAAACGGGGTTTGTATTATGGTACGGCAAAAAAAAGCATGTTTCCCGAGCTCACACGTGCACCACCCTTGCACCCTTTACAGTGGTGTCATACAGTGCGGAAAAACATACGCTAAATATTGTATTTGTACGATAATTTCACCCTGTGTACATTGTACGATGAATTCCCATAATGTACAATCATTTGCCCCATTCAATACTTGGCTATTAGCAAACAGGATACATTGTGTACGTCAAAAAATATGATACCATGAACAGAATCAGTGGCAAAATACAGGAGGATAAATAACTGTTGCACACTTCTCCTTGTCTCCTGTATTTTCATTGAACTTCACTTTCCTTTTTCTTTAAGAAAGTTGTCACTCCGATGTTCTGTGGATGGTTTTACAGTAATATTTACCTGGAAAAGCCCAAAATTCCCAAGCGATACTGGATCAGAACCACCACCACATCCTGATAAGCAGCCAAAGCAGATCCATCATACGATGAAGCTGATCCAAGAGCAAACCCGCCACCATGGATCCACACCATCACCTGGTCAAACAAAGACAAAACATACTCATATTTTGCTTTTTCAAGATGTTTAAATGAAATGCTATTTATGAATACTAAAAAGACTTGGGTCTGGTTTACCCTCCTGAGAATCCTCTGCATTTGTTTTTGGTCTGTTTCTTTTTTCAGCGTTCACTCAAGGCACAAAACTATCAAACTTAATAACAATTTAGACCAGTGGTTCTTAACCTGGGTTCGATGGAACCCTAGGGGTTCGGTGAGTCAGCCTCAGGGGTTCGGCGGAGGTCAAAACACCCCCGACTCATCGTGTAAATACAAACTTCTCCCTATCGGCTTATTACGGATACAGCAACATCTGACTGGTTTGCAGGTGTGTAATATGTTGTGAGTTTATGAACTGTGTTGGTTTTGTTCTTTGAACAAGGTGATGTTCATGCACGGTTAATTTTATGCACCAGTAAAAAAACATGGTAACACTTTAGTATGGGGAACATATTCACCATTAATTAGTTGCTTATTAACATGCAAATTAGTAACATATTGGCTCTTAACTAGTCATTATTAAGTCCTTATTAATGCCTTATTTGGCATGGCCTTATTATAACCCTAACCCTCTAACCCTGACCCTAACCCTAACCAAATAACTCTAAATTAAGTATTTGTTACTTAGAATATGTTCCTCATACTAAAGTGTTACCAAAAACATATAACTTTGTCTTGAATTTGAAAAAAAAAAAAACAGTTTATTTTTCACTAAAGAAGGGTTCGGTACCTCCAACAAGGTTAAGAACCACTGATTTAGACGCCAAACTAAAACGGAGAGAAAATTGGATTAAAGAAAATACAAGGATTATTATTGCAGAGAAGAGTAAATGTATGTTATGTTATGAATGTATGTTAGAAATATATTTTAAAAGAATGAGCTGCACTGAATTTGTACAGTGGGAGGTTCTGTCATTGAACAGGTTACTGAAGTAAAGCCACTCGGTGTCAATGTGGACAATACAACCGTCCCTGGTTTATCGCAGTTAATTGGTTCAGGACATGTGATAAATGAATTTCCTCAAATTTAAATTAAATATTTTCAAAGCAAGAGCATAAAAAGCCTGTGTATGGCCTTCTATATACATTTTTCAACATTATGAGAGCCCTCGAGACATGAAATAACACTTTGGTCACTAGTGTGCCGTGAGATACAGTCTGGTGTGCCGTGGGAGATGATCTAATTTCACCTATTTGGGTTAAAAATATTTTTTGCAAACCAGTAAT
The DNA here is from genome assembly GCF_033978685.3 of Nerophis lumbriciformis. Classification (NCBI taxonomy): domain Eukaryota; kingdom Metazoa; phylum Chordata; class Actinopteri; order Syngnathiformes; family Syngnathidae; genus Nerophis; species Nerophis lumbriciformis. The sequence goes on along the minus strand of NC_084557.2, from coordinate 27,148,414 downwards.
CCGCAAATAATGTGTTGTTGTTAAGTATCTGTGCTGTCTGGAGATCGGCAGACTTACCATGTTATACTCTTCCATATCAGTAGGTGGCAGCAGGTAACTAATTGCATCGTAGATGTCGGAAACGGCGGGAGGCAGCGTGCAGGTAAAAATGGTGTCTAATGCTTAAACTAAAAATAAACAAAAGGTGAGTGCCCATAAGAAAATTAAGGCATTGAAGCTTAGGGAAGGCTATGCAGAACAAAACTAAAACTGAACTGGCTGCAAAGTAAACAAAAACAGAATGCTGAACGACAGCAAAGACTTACAGCGTGTGGAGCGTCCACAAAGTACATACGAACATGACATGACAATCATCAATGTCCCCACAAAGAAAGATAGCAACAACTTAAATATTCTTGATTGCTAAAACAAAGCAGATGCAGAGAATAGCGTTCAAGGAAGACATGAAACTGCTACAGGAAAACACCAATAAAACGGGAAAAGCCACCAAAATAGGAGCGCAAGACAATAACTAAAACACTACACACAGGAAAACACCAAAAACCTTAAAATAAGTCACAGTGTGTGATGTGACAGGTCGTGACAGTACACCTACTTTGAGACAAGAGCTATAGTGATGCATGTTTGGTTATGGTTTAAAGTCATATCCAACACTTGCGACAACAACATTTTACTGTCAACATCGGCTGCTGAGTTTCATTTTTTAATGATTGTGTGCCTTGGAATTTTTTCAATGAAAAAAATGTGCCTTGGCTCAAAAAAGGTTGAAAAACACTGGTATATATGATAGTATATATCTGTATCATGAATCAATTTAGGGACCCCGACTTAAACAAGTTGAAAAACTTATTCGGGTGTTACCATTTAGTGGTCAATTGTACGGAATATGTACTTCACTGTGCAACCTACTAATAAAAGTCTCAATCAATCAATCAAACCGGGGAGTTATCCGTTATGCATGAAAGTGTATAATCCCTTTTGCCTTAACGTTGTGCATGTGTAAAAGCCTTTTTGAAATTTTAGAGCCCAGGAAGAACAGCGGTTGCTACGGCAGTAGCCACTGGGGATCTTAATAAACAAACTCCAGTGTCCACCACTACATCAACTACAGCAACAGTCCAAAACTAGTACCAAGGGGTTCTTACTGGGAGTTTAGCATCATGAGCTCTGCTCTCAGGAGTATAGATGTTGAGGTAAAGGCAGTCTTCTGAAACGTCAGGAATTTCTGCAATCAAGCCGCCGAGCAGTTCAGACACATCTTGAAGAAACTGTCTATTTTGCATGCATCTGAAAAGGAATATTTTTACTTTTAATCTACAAATGCATAAAAACACATAACATGGCAGAAAACACATTGACTTGATTTTGGTTAAGAGTATACTTTAGTAACGCTTACATTGGAGGCTGCTTGGTGGCGTCTCTCACACCTTCCCACCTGTCCACATCCTGGGGTGCAGACAGTCTCAGAGCAGGGCCAAGGGGGGGCTTGGCAAAGGGGACACTCAAGTAGGCATAGACCCCCGTCTCCTTCCCCTTCACACTCACATAGTCACCTTTCAGGCTCCCGAGCGCTGTGTGGACTATGGGTGCTGTCAAGATAAAAGTGCTGAGTCAGAATCCTTGCGTCGTATACAATCAGTGGGTTAGGACAATTCTATGCACCATTGCCAAAAGATTGGATTGTGGCAGTTCCTCCAGGATTTCGCAGGATTTTTTTTCGTGATTGTTGTGTCCTAAACTTTCCTCTTTTTCAGAAAGTTGTAGCAAAAGTTGCAATGTTTGTACGATTAGGCTTATTTTTTTCAGTAACACTGAATCAATTTGTGATTTGAGGAATTTCTTATCAATATTTTGAGAAGCACAAGATTTCAACAACAAATGAAAAATACTGAGTTGATTTTTTACTCATTTTACACCACAGACTTAATAGTAGACACTACATGGCAGGAGAAGCACACATTTACAGTATTTTCCGGACTATAAGGCGCACTTAAAATCCTTGTTTTTCCTCAAAACTCGACAGTGCGCCTTATAACCCGGTGCGCCTAATGTAAGGAATATTTTGGTTGAGCTCACCCACCTCAAAGCTATTTTATTTGGTACATGGTGTAATGATAAGTGTGACCAGTAGATGGCAGTCAAAAATAAGAAATTAGAGTAGCCTGCACTATGATGGGTCTCAAGTAAACAACACCAATATTTTAAATGTTCCATTGAAAATATAGAACATTACACACGGCGCTCAAAAATCTATCAAAATGTTTTAGTACGACTTTGGTAAGCTATGAAGCCGCGCCGCTTGAAGGATTGTCGGCGCATTAAACATACGAGTATTATTATGGTGTGTGTATAAGGTAAGACATTATATGGCGTTTTGTTTTGCAATATTATGCAAAAGCAACTTTTCTTACCTTCTGGTACCTGCTGATCTGTATTTGGGATCTGCGTAAATCCTGAAAAATTGCGCACCTCTGCGCCGACACCATAGCCATAAGCTTCTTCTTTTCTTTATCTTCTTGTTATGGGACATTCATCCTCCGCTGTTGCCATTTCTAATATAAAGTAGCGTAAATTTCTTACTTATATCTGTCAGTAAACTCGCCATGAAATCGCTAAAACATACCGGTATAGTGAGTTTACATTATTCACCCAAGGAACTTTAGTTAATAAATTGATTAACGAGGACAAGTTTAAAAATGTATTCGGGTGTTACCATGTAGTGGTCAATTGTACGGAATATGTACTGTACTGTGTAAACTGTACTGTTTCATATAATGTATTATCTCCCTTTGCAATCTACTAATAAAAGTTTAAATCAAATTTAAACAATCAAAGTTATTAGGGTTCCGGTGTGCGGGGAAGTTGCAGGCTTTAGACAAAATAGCAAAACTGCGCTAAATTCTCAAAGATTGGTTGGATTTGCGTAAATCTTGTCTTTTTTTTTAATCACGCACACAAATCGGCACAAACACACTACGATATAAGTTATGAGGCATTATACGTTTTTATAGGCCAAAATTGGAACGTTCGGGTCACGGCAATGGTTTGGACAGCCCTGCAGTACATGGTTGATCGTACACCTACTGCACAGGTCAGGTAAGGTTGCTTTACACTGTTGATTTCAAAACATATTGTGTAATATAACATTAATCTGCTACAGAGACGTTAGGGAGTGTTTCGTCAGATGAATGGGTAAAAAGTCAATGAACAATCAAAGTTTATTGACAATATATCGCCCTTAATCACAAGTGCCTTGTAGGGCTGGAGTTATGGCCAATCCCTTATCAGGGAGCTGTGTCACACAGGCCCTACAGCAAACCCAATAGTCATGGTTCATTTGTTGCCGACAGGCTTAACCAGTTCCATTAAAGGCCTACTGAAATGCGATTTTCTTATTTAAACGGGGATAGCAGGTCCATTCTATGTGTCATACTTGATCATTTCGCGATATTGCCATATTTTTGCTGAAAGGATTTAGTAGAGAACATCAACGATAAAGTTCGCAACTTTTGGTCGCTTATAAAAAAGCCTTGCCTGTACCGGAAGTAGCAGACGATATGCGCGTGACGTCACAGGTTGTGGAGCTCCTCACATCCGCACATTGTTTACAATCATGGCCACCAGCAGCGAGAGCGATTAGAACCGAGAAAGCGACGATTTCCCCATTAATTTGAGAGAGGATGAAAGATTCGTGGATGAGGAAAGTGAGAGTGAAGGACTAGAGGGCAGTGGGAGCGATTCAGATAGGGAAGATGCTGTGAGAGGCGGGTGGGACCTGATATTCAGCTGGGAATGACTAAAACAGTAAATAAACACAAGACATATATATACTCTATTAGCCACAACACAACCAGGCTTATATTTAATATGCCACAAATTAATCCCGCATAACAAACTCCTCCTCCCTCCCGTCCATATAACCCGCCAATACAACTCAAACACCTGCACAACACACTCAATCCCACAGCCCAAAGTACCGTTCACCTCCCCAAAGTTCATACAGCACATATATTTCCCCAAAGTCCCCAAAGTTCCGTACGTGACATGCACATAGCGGCACGCACGTACGGGCAAGCGATCAAATGTTTGGAAGCCGCAGCTGCATGCGTACTCACGGTACCGCGTCTGCATATCCAACTCAAAGTCCTCCTGGTAAGAGTCTCTGTTGTCCCAGTTCTCCACAGGCCAATGGTAAAGCTTGACTGTCATCTTTCGGGAATGTAAACAATGAAACACCGGCTGTGTTTGTGTTGCTGCAGCCGCCCGCAATACACCGCTTCCCACCTACAGCTTTCTTCTTTGCTGTCTCCATTGTTCATTGAACAAATTGCAAAAGATTCACCAACACAGATGTCCAGAATACTTTGGAATTTTGCGACGAAAACAGACGACTTAATAGCTGACCACCATGCTGTCCCAAAATGTCCTCTACAATCAAGTGACGTCACGTGCCGGCGTCATCATACCGAGATGTTTTCAGCAGGATATTTCGCGCAAAATTTAAAATTGCACTTTAGTAAGTATTGGCATGTGTTGCAATGTTTAGATTTCATCATTGATATATAAACTATCAGACTGCGTGGTCAGTAGTAGTGGGTTTCAGTAGGCCTTTAAGATTAGGATAGGATTGCGTTGTTGCAGTGCAGGTTTTTACATACAGTAACAGAAGTAAAGCATAATGACAAACAAAAAATAGTAATAAATACTACATAAATAAACAATCAAAAACATGGTGCGCAGCATAGCACTGCTAGTCTGCACCATACTGAAGCAGAAAGAGTCGATGATACGAAATGTATGAAAAAGCTGCTGATGGTGTGTTTGACAGAGAAACAACTCGGAAGAATTACTGCAGAAGTTCACTCTCCAAGGTAATTGCTGTACACTATTATTACGTTACTTCATAAAACTACTGTAGTTGTTAGTAGTACATTTGATTGTACTGTTTTTATACAATAATTCTTATCTAAAAGTGTGTTTATAATTTTTACATGTTAACATTGTGTTGTTTTGGGGGGCCAAGCACTGATTAAATTGATGCCAATTCCATTTCAATGGTTGTTGATTTCAGATACAAGTGTTTTGAGCTAAGAGCTCAGTCAAGGAACAAATTAAGCTTGTAAACTGAGGTACTACTGTACATCAATCAGTGATGGAAAGAAGACAAGAACCAATCAATCAATCAATCAATGATTATTTATATAGCCCTAAATCACAAGTGTCTCAAAGGGCTGCACTAGCCACAACGACATCCTTGGTACAAAGCCCACATAAGGGCAAGGAAAAACTCACCCCAGTGGGACGTCGATGTGAATGACTATGAGAAAACCTTGGAGAGGACTATGAAAAATCTTGGAGAGGACCGCATATGTGGGTAACCCCACCCCCCTCTAGGGGGGTTAAAGAAATGTGTTTAAAAAAAAAACACTAACAAGCAAATAGTAAAAAAAAGTACTGCACAATCTAGTGATAGGAAAACAAATTTAATGTTAAAAAATAAAAAAATAGGTGTAAAAATTAAATGAATGTATAGGAAAATAATACAGTTTGATTAAAGACAAAGTAAAAAGAGACTTAATGAAAATCATATCAATTAAGTATTCCAATGTTAGATGATATGAAAAGTAAACAAGTTGCACAGGTGGCAGCTGGCCAACACCCACATGGCCTTTGGACACACACATTTCAGCAACAGTGGAGGACTAAGATTTAGGATTAAAAACACACTTGGAAGTTTGAAACACAAATGAGTTGTAAACGCATTAAAGCAACAACCACTTCTGCAAAGTCAAACAAATACTGCTACTCACCGTCACTTTTTGCAGCAACACATGCAAACAAGAGGGTCAAAAGAAAGCAAAAGGTTTCCTTCATGGTGGTCCTCCTTGTAGCTGGTGTAGGTGTGACTGGCCACACAAAGTTCTGCAAGGCTGCACTCGTCAATTCTTCTGTTGGTATTGCTGCTGCACTTTAGGAGTAGGAGTGACACTCTTTGCCTTACTTTCGCAATCTGCAGGCCCAGCCCACTTTTACCACTTTACATTTTCACCACACCAAAACATGACATGCATTTGCTACAATAATACTTCTATAATGCACCCTCTATTTCCTGCTGATTTACATCCTTTGCATCATATCATCTCTGATGGAAAAAAAACAGAATTGACATCTATGCACTTTTCAGAATGCAATTATTGAAATGGAAAACTTATGTGTACACATTTGTATTCTACCCTGTGCAATAATGCAATAAAATTATATTGCAGTAATAATATTACAACACAATGCAAAGGTCGTTGACTTATTATCTTATTAATTGGAACAATAAAATGATTTGTTGGCACATATGTTGGTTTTCTACGGCAACACGTGTTGCAATGCATTTTGGGATTGCAAGATAACGACTCAAATTAAGTTTAGATACACTGTATGAATCTTACACACGTACACGCAGATGTACACAAATGATCCTATTGTGTTAATATGTGTGTGACTGATATTTTCTTAACATATTGTCAAGTATTGGTGAGCGCAGAGAAGTGTTTTATTTTGAAGAGCTTCAAAAGTGTTTTAGTCCTGTTACTTATCCTGTTTGTCGCTTTGTGTGTTGCCACTACTTTTACATTGACTTTTAACAACAACTACTGAATCCATCCATCCATCCACTTTCTACCGATTGTCCCTCTCGGAGTCGCGGGGGGTGCTGGAGCCTATCCTAACTGCATTTGGGCAAAAGGTGAGGTACACCCTGGACAAGTCACCACCTGATCACAGGGCCAACACAGATAGACAGACAACATTCACACACTAGAGCCAATTTAGTGTTGCCAATCAACCTATCCCCAGGTGCATGTCTTTGGAGGTGGGAGGAAGCCGGAGAACCCAGAGGGAACCCACGCAGTCACGGGGAGAACATGCAAACTCCACACAGAAAACCCCCGAGATCGGGGATCAAACTTAGTACCTTCCTATTGTGAGGCACACACACTAAACCCTTTTAAACAGTGCTGCCAACTACTGAATATTTACATGAAATATATTCTCAATTGCACAGTACAAATTACTAGATGAAGCATTTCCTACAAAGCTGAATCTGAACTAAAATGCTGATGGAATGTAAAATGAATGTAAGAATAGTTTGAATGTTAAAATGGTTTGAATGTTAAAGAGCTGACGCTGAACTGAAATGCTATGTCAATGTACAAAACCCAAAACCAGTGAAGTTGGCACGTTGTGTAATTCGTAAATAAAAACAGAATACAATGATTTGCAAATCCTTTTCAACTTACAAACGTTTGTATATTCAATTGAATAAACTGCAAAGACAAGATATTTAATGTTCGAACTGAGAATTTTTTTTTTTTGTTGCAAATAATCATTAACTTGGAATTTAATGGCTGCAGCAACACATTGCAAAAAAGTTGGCACAGGGGCATTTTTACCACTGCGTTACATGGCCTTTCCTTTTAACAACATTCAGTAAACGTTTGGAAACTGAGGAGACCAATTTTTGAAGCTTTTCAGGTGGAATTATTTGCCGTTCTTGCTTGATGTACAGCTTAAGTTGTTCAACAGTCCGGGGTCTCCGTTGTTGTTTTTTATGCGTCATAATGCGTCACCCATTTTCAATGGGAGACATGTCTGGACTACAGGCAGGCCAGTCGAGTACCCGCACTCTTTTACTATGAAGCCACGCTGTTGTGACACGTGCAGAATGTGGCTTGGCATTGTCTTGCTGAAATAAGTAGGGGCGTCCATGGTAACGTTGCTTGGATGGCAACATATGTTGCTCCAAAACCTGTATGTACCTTTCAACATTAATGGTGCCTTCACAGATGTGTAAGTTACCCATGTCTTGGGCACTAATACACCCCCATACCATCACAGATGCTGGCTTTTCAACTTTGCGCCTATAACAATCCGGATGGTTCTTTTCCTCTTTGGTCCGGAGAACACAACGCTCACAGTTTAAAAAAAAACTATTTGAAATGTGGACTCGTCAGACCACAGAACACTTTTCCTCTTTGTATCAGTACATCTTAGATGAGCTCGGGCCCAGCGAAGCGTTTCTGGGTGTTGTTGATAAATGGCTTTGGCTTTGCATAGTAGAGTTTTAACTTGCACTTACAGATGTAGCGACAAATTGTAGATACTGACAGTTGTTTTCTGAAGTGTTCCTGAGCCCCCTTTACACACTGATGTTGGTTTTTGATGCAATACCGCCTGAGGGATCGAAAGTCACAACCTTGCTGCTTACGTGCAGTGATTTCTCAAGATTCTCTGAACCTTTTGATGACATTAGAGACCATAGATGGTGTAATCCCTAAATTCCTTGCAATAGCTGGTTGAGAAATGTTATTCTTAAACTGTTGGACAATTTGCTCACACATTTGTTCAAAGTGGTGACTCTTGCCCCATCCTTGTTTGTGAATGACTGAGCATTTCATGGAAGCTGCTTTTATACCCAATCATGGCGCCCACCTGTTCCCAATTAGCCTGTTCACCTGTGGGATGTTCCAAAGAAGTGTTTGATGAGCATTCCTCAAATTTCCCAGTCTTTTTTGCCACTTGTGCCAGCTTTTTTTAAACATGTTGCAGGCATCAAATTCCAAATGAGCTAATATTTGCAAAAAATAACAAAGTTTACCAGTTCAAACGTTAAGCATCTTGTCTTTGCAGTGTATTCAATTGAATATAGGTTGACAAGGATTTGCAAATAATTGGATTCTGTTTTTATTTACGATTTACACAACGTGCCAACTTCACTGGTTTTGGGTTTTGTATGATGAAAGTAGACATTTTTGACTGTTTAAATTATTTAAATGTGGTTTGAATGTTAAAATGGTTTAAATGTTGAAACGGTTTTCATTTTGAAGTGGTTTAAATGTTGAAATGGTTTGAATGTTAAAAAACTATGTTGCTTGTTGCTAAACTGATGTTTTAGTGTAATTTAAAAATGCTTTGAAAGTGGCTATAGTTTCAATCATCAATAATTATTTGGTTAAAACATACCAAATTAGCTCAAATGTTAGTATAAAAGGTGTTAACTGGAGCATGGTAACAGGGGAAGAGCTAACATACTTCAAAGATAATGAAATCCATGATTATTTTGTTCAAAAACATAGAAAATGATCTAAGATGCTAGCATAAGACGTTGAAGAGCTAACATTAGCATGCTAACATTGGCATGCTAACGGGTGAAAGACTAGCATACTTTTAAGATGGCGGCAAGTCACGGAATCCACGGTTATTATGTTAGAAAGTGCGTGCACACATACCCTAGGGGGGGTCCCCACATCGGCGGTCCTCTCCAAGGTTTCTCATTGTCCCATTGGGTTGAGTTTTTCCTTGCCCTGATGTGGGATCTGAACCGAGGATGTCGTTGTGGCTTGTGCAGCCATTTTAGACACTTGTGATTTAGGGCTATATAAATAAACATTGATTGACATTGATTGATTGTATTTGCAGTTTATTCAATTGAATATAAGTTGAAAAGGATTTGCAAATCATTACATTCTGTTTTTATTTATGAATTACACAACATGCCAACTTCACTGGTTTTGGGTTTTGTATTTTTCCAGTGTATCTAAACGTAATTTTAGACGTTATCTAGCAATCCCAAAATGCATTGCAACACGTGTTGCCATAGAAAACCAACATATGTGCCAACAATTCATTTTATTATTCCAATTAATAAGATACTAAGTCAAAAACCTTTGTATTGTGTTGTAATATTATTAGTGTAATATTATTTTATTGTATTATTGCACAGGGTAGAATACAAATGTGTACACATACGTTTTCAATTTCAATAATTGCGTTCTGAAAAGTGCATAGATGTCAAATTCTGTTTTTTTCCATCAGGTGTGGTGTGGTGAAAATGTAAAGTGGTAAAAGTGGGCTCGGCCTGCAGATTGCGAAAGTAAGGCAAAGAGTGTCACTCCTACTCCTAAAGTGCAGCAGCAATACCAACAGAAGAATTGACGAGTGCAGCCTTGCAGAACTTTGTGTGGCCAGTCACACCTACACCAGCAACAAGGAGGATCACCATGAAGGAAACCTTTTGCTTTCTTTTGACCCTCTTGTTTGCATGTGTTGCTGCAAAAAGTGACGGTGAGTAGCAGTATTTGTTTGACTTTGCAGAAGTGGTTGTTGCTTTAATGCGTTTACAACTCATTTTGTGTTTCAAACTTCCAAGTGTGTTTTTAATCCTAAATTTTAGTCCTCCACTGTTGCTGAAATGTGTGTGTCCAAACTTGTTTACTTTTCATATCATCTAACATTGGAATACTTAATGGGTATGATTTTCATTAAATCTCGTTTTACTTTGTCTGTAATCAAACTTGATTCTTTTCCTATACATTCATTTAATTTTTACTCCTATTTTTTTTTTTTAACATTGAATTTGTTTTCCTATCACTAGATTGTGCAGTACTTTTTTACTACTGTTTGCTTGTTAGGGTTTTTTTTTAAACACATTTCTTTTTTCTTGTCTTCTTTCCATCACTGATTGATGTACAGTTGCACCTCAGCTTACAAGCGTAAACACTTGTATCTGAAATCAACAACCATTGAAATTGAATTGGAATCAACTTAATCAGTGCTTGGCCCCCCCCAAAACAACACAATGTTAACATGTAAAGAGAAAAACACACTTTTAGATAAGAATGATTGTATAAAAAAAGTACAATCAAATGTACTACTAACAACTACAGTAGTTTTATGAAGTAACGTAATAATAGTGTACAGCATTTACCTTGGAGAGCGAACGTCTGCAGTATTTCTTCCGAGTTGCTTCTCTGTCAAACACACCATCAGCAGCTTTTTCATACATTTCATATCATCGAGTCATTCTGCTTCAGTATGGTGCAGACTGGCAGTGCTATGCCGCACACCATGTTTTTGATTGTTTATTTATGTAGTATTTATTACTATTTTTTGTTTGTCATTATGCTCTACTTCTGTTACTGTATGTAAATACCTGCACTGCAACAACGCAATTTCCCCATTGTGGAATAAATAAAAGTCTATCCTACCCTAATCTTAATGGAACTGGTTAAGCCTGTCTGCAACAAATGAACCATGACTATTGGGTTTGCTGTAGGGCCTGTGTGACACAGCTCCCTGATAAGGGATTGGCCATAACTCCAGCCCTACGAGGCACTTGTGATTAAGGGCTATATACTGTAAATAAACTTTGATTGTTCATTGACTTTTTACCCATTCATCTGATGAAACACTCCCTAACGTCTCTGCAGCAACAGTGTAAAGCAACCTTACCTGACCTGTGCAACCATGTATTGCACTGCTGTCCAAACCATTGCCGTGACCCGAACGTTCCAACTTTGGCCTATAAAAACGTAGTGGCACTCAAACACGCATGTCAACTGTCTAATTACGTTGACGAAGCAAGAACAGTAACATGTAACACTATAGCATCAAAAGGTTCAGAGAATCTGGAGAAATCACTCCACGTAAGCGGCATGGCCGGAAACCAACATTGAATGACCGTGACATTCAATCCCTCAGACGGCACTGTATCAAAAACCGACATCAATCTCTAAAGGATATCACCACATGGGCTCAGAAACACTTCAGAAAACCACTGTCACTAAATACAGTTCGTCGCTACATCTGTAAGTGCAAGTTAAAGCTCTACTATGCAAAGCGAAAGCCATTTATCAACAACATCCAGAAACGCCGCCGGCTTCTCTGGGCCCGAGATCATCTAAGATGGACTCATGCAAAGTGGAAAAGTGTTCTGTGGTCTGATGAGTCCACATTTCAAATTGTTTTCGGAAATATTTGACATCGTGTCATCCGGACCAAAGGGGAAGCGAACCATCCAGACTGTTATCGACGCAAAGTTCAAAAGCCAGCATCTGTGATGGTATGGGGGTGCATTAGTGCCCAAGGCATGGGTAACGTACACATCTGTGAAGGCACCATTAATGCTGAATGGTACATACATATTTTGGAACAACATATGCTGCCATCTAAGCGCCGTCTTTTTCATGGACGCCCCTGCTTATTTCAGCAAGACAATGCCAAGCCACATTCAGCACGTGTTACAACAGCGTGGCTTCGTAAAAAAAGAGTGCGGGTACTTTCCTGGCCCGCCTGCAGTCCAGACCTGTCTCCCATCAAAAATGTGTGGCGCATTATGAAGCGTAAAATACAACAGCGGAGACTGTTGAACGACTGAAGCTCTACATAAAACAAGAATGGGAAAGAATTCCACTTAAAAGAAAAGGTGATGTAACACAGTGGTGAACATGCCCTTTCCCAACTACTTTGGCACCTTTTGCAGCCATGAAATTCTAAGTTAATTATTATTTGCAAAAAAAAATAAAGTTTATGAGTTTGAACATCAAATATCTTGTCTTTGTAGCATATTCAATTGAATATGGGTTGAAAAGGATTTGCAAATCATTGTATTCCGTTTATATTTACATCTAACACAATTTCCCAACTCATATGGAAACGGGGTTTGTATTTTCAGGACTTCAGTTCTCATTTCTTCAATAAAATCAATTATGATACACAGCACAAGCATGATCAATATAAAAGTAGATTTAGCTGAATTTGACCAAAGAATATTCAACTAAATAGTTAGGCTTGACACAAGCCACAATGGCAAAAATGTTTCACACGCAAAGGTGATATGGAGCCAAAACCTGCCAATAATTTTTTTTAATTTGTAGAAAAAACTTCATTGGCACTGAGACAAGTTTTGGCATTGTAACATGTTGAATACAAACAAATGAATTCAAACATTGAAAAAATACAATATTTTGGTGGATATTTTTGAGTGTCATGACATGCTTTTCAATGCTAATCTTCATATTTTTTTTACACTGGTATTGTTTTTGTGCATGTTGTAGGTTTTCAATTCCAACTGTTCCTTTTTCACATTCGCTTCAGTTCGATTCATTTCAAAACGGCAGCAACTTGACATGGAGGGGGGCGGGTGCCTGTGGGCGGGGTTTACAACAAGTCAACCTGAAATAAGTTATACGTGGACTTGCAGGTCCTGCGATGAGGTGGCGACTTGTCCAGGGTGTACACCGCCTTCCACCCGAATGCAGCTGAGATAGGCTCCAGCGCCCCCCGCGACCCCGAAAGGGACAAGCGGTAGAAAATGGATGGATAGATGGACTTGCAGGTAAAACACCGTAGTAGAAGACAGGAGGACCGAGGGGGTCTTTTGATAAGGGTTTGGAAAGATGAACCCAGTTGTGTGATTGGCCACAGAAAGATGGACTCAGCCCGGTGATAGGATTAGCAAAGATGGTTTCGCAGAGACGATTGGCTGCCCCAAAGCTGTCCCATTTTGTGGCAGTCTTATTTACATGCATGCTCCATTTAGAGGAAGGAGGAAATATGAAGGAAGGCAAGATTGTTTTCTAATGTCTCCATGGTTTGGTTAAAAATCTTCGGGACTTATGCAGATCCCAAATACCCCACAGCAGGTACCAATGGGTAAGAAATGTTGGATTTGCTTGATAGGGCTCAAAAATGCTGAAGGGCTCAACTGGGGCTTAACAGATTTCTGACAAGGCTATAGCCCCCTCTAACCTTGGTGTAGCGCCATCACTGACACAATTAATTTTTTTATTTAACCTTTATTTATTCAGGCTAAGACCATTAGGAACATATTCTTATCTGCCAAGCCGACGAAACAAATATACAGCATGTAGCAGTGGGGCAAAAAAGTATTTAGTCAGCCACCAATTGTGCAAGTTCTCCCACTTAAAATGATGACGGAGGTCTGTAATTTTCATCATAGGTACACTTCAATTGTGAAAGACAGAATGTGAAAAAAAAATCCAGGAATTCACATTGTAGGATTTTTAAAGAATTTATTTGTAGATTATGGTGGAAAATAAGTATTTGGTCAATAACAAAAATTCAACTCAATACTTTGTAATATAACCTTTGTTGGCAATAACAGAGATCAAACGATTACTACAGGTCTTTACCAGGTTTTCACACACAGTAGCTGGCATTTTGGCCCATTTCTCCATGCAGATCTTCTCAAGAGCAGTGATGTTTTGGGGCTGTCGCCGAGCAACATGGACTTTCAACTCCCTCCACAGATTTTCTATGGGGTTGAGGTCTGGAGACTGGCTCGGCCACTCCAGGACTTTCAAATGCTTCTTACGGAGCCACTCCTTCGTTGCCCGGGCGGTGTGTTTGGGATCATTGTCATGCACCCAGCCACGTTTCATCTTCAAAGCTCTCACTGATGGAAAGAGGTTTTGGCTCAAAATCTCACGATACATGGCCCCATTCATTCTTTCCTTAACACGGATCAGTCGGCCTGTCCCCTTAGCAGAAAAACAGCCCCAAAGCATGATGTTTCCACCCCCATGCTTCACAGTAGGTATGGTGTTCTTGGGATGCAACTCAGTATTCTTCCTCCTCCAAACACGACGAGTTGAGTTCATACCAAAAAGTTCTATTTTGGTTTCATCTGACCACATGACATTCTCCCAATCCTCTGCTGTATCATCCACGTGCTCTCTGGCAAACTTCAGATGGGCCTGTACATGCACTGGCTTAAGCAGGGGAACACGTCTGGCCCTGCAGGATTTGATTCCCTGTCAGCGTAGTGTGTTACTGATGGTAACCTTTGTTACTTTGGTCCCAGCTCTCTGCAGGTCATTCACTAGGTCCCCCCGTGTGGTTCTGGGATTTTTGCTCACCGTTCTCATGATCATTTTGAACCCACGGGATGAGATCTTGCGTGGAGCCCCAGATCGAGGGAGATTATCAGTGGTCTTGTATGTCTTCCATTTTCTGATAATTGCTCCCACCGTTGATTTTTTCACACCAAGCTGCTTGCCTATTGTAGATTCACTCTTCACAGTCTGGTGCAGGTTTACAATTATTTTCCTGGTGTCTTTTGACAGCTCTTTGGTCTTGGCCATAGTGGAGTTTGGAGTCTGACTGTTTGAGGCTGTGGACAGGTGTCTTTTATACAGATAACGAGTTCAAACAGGTGCCATTAATACAGGTAACAAGTGGAGGACAGAAGAGCTTCTTAAAGAAGAAGTTACAGGTCTGTGAGAGCCAGAGATCTTCCTTGTTTGAAGTGACCAAATACTTATTTTCCACCATAATTTACAAATAAATTCTTTAAAATTCCTACAATGTGAACTCCTGGATTTTTTTTTCACATTCTGTCTCTCACAGTTGAAGTGTACCTATGATGAAAATGACAGACCTCTGTCATCATTTTAAGTGGGAGAACTTGCACAATCGGTGGCTGACTAAATACTTTTTTGCCCCACTGTAGATGACAGAGATGTTGAAGTGTGATGATGGTCTCTCATCCTTTCATTTACCAACATAAATGAGCGCTATGTATGGATCTCCACAGTTTAAAAATGCTCTTAATGTGCGAGTGTAAATGTGGTGGAACAAAAGCGAATGTTTAAGATAGAAACTTTTAAACGGTAATAAACTATCACTATATAGCATATTTTTCGGACCATAGAGCGCATCGGATTATAAGGCGCACTGCCGATCAATGGTCTATGTTTTGCCTTTTTTCATATATTAGGCGCACCGGATTATAGGGTGCATTAAAGGAGTCATATTGTTATTATTTTTTCTAAATGGAAAACACTTCTTTGTGGTCTACATAACATGTAATGGTGGTTCTTTGGTAAAAATGTTGCATAGATTATGTTTTACAGATCATCTTTAAGACGCTTTCGGACAATCGCTTCCGGATGCGCCGTTTTGTGGGCGGTCTTATTTACGTGGCTCACCTTCGGCAGCGTCTTCTCCTCGTCATCTTTGTTGTAGCGGTGTAGCGTGCAAGGACGGGAGTGGAAAAAGTGTCAAAAGATGGATCTAACTGTTTTACTTAAATCAATAACGGAGCAGCATCTCCTCATCCGGAAACAACGACACCGGAAATGTGTCCCGTGAAAAACCGTCCAACCGGAACTCTATTAACTACATTTCCTTGGGTGTGTCATGACATGGACTATGGCGGGTTTGTTTTCCCGAGATGCAATAAAAGTTGGAGCGGACATGGCGTGAAGGTAAGGACAAATATATTTTTACTATAACAAAAAGAACAAACTAAAGGTGCGCACAAGGCGGAGGTACAAACTTGACTATGAAACAAAAACTTACACTTAACGTAGACTAAGGACATGAAACAAAAGAACTGCTAAACGTGACATGAATAAACAAAAACTTACTTGGAACAAGCATGGAAATGATCATGGAACAATGGCATGGAATCAACGCATGAGTGACAAGGGTAACAGCAGATAATGTCGCCAGGCCGACCAACAGAAAAAGACAAGCTTAAATAACAGTGACATGATTGGTGACGGGTGTGTGAGTCCAAACGTGGAAAAGGTGAAACCAATGGGTAACCATGGAAACAAAACAAGGGAGTGAACAACCAGGAACTAAAAAGCGTCCAAAAAAACAAACAGCACATGGCCAAACAAAAACATGATCAACACAGACATGACAGGGTGAATAATGTAAACTCATTACAGCGGTATGTTTTAGCGCTTTCATGGCGAGTTTACTGACAGATATAAGTAAGAACTTTACACTACTTTATATTATTAATGGCAACAGCAGAGGATGAATAATAAAAAATAAAGAAGCTTATCAACTACAGTGTTGGTGCGGACGCGCGCAATTTTTCAGGATTTCTGCAGATCCCAAATACAGATCAGCAGGTACCAGAAGGTAAGAAAAGTTGCTTTTGCATAATATTGCGAAACAAAACGCCAGATAATGTCTTACCTTATACACACACCATAATAATACTTGTATGTTTAATGCGCTGACAATCCTTCAAGCGGCGCAGCTTCATAATTTACCAAAGTCGTACTAAAACATTTTGATAGATTTTTGAGCGCTGTGTGTAATGTTCTATATTTTCAATGGAATATTTTAAAATGTTGGTGTTGTTTACTTGAGACCCATCATAGTGCAGGCTACACTTATCCTTTATGTTTGACTGCCATGTACTGGTCACGCTTATCATTACACCATGTACCAAATAAAATAGCTTTGAGGTGGGTGAGCTCGACTAAACGTATTCGTTACATTGGGCGCACTGTAGAGTTTTGAAGGGGAAAAAAGGTTTTTAAGAGTGCCTTATAGTCCGTAAAATACGGTAAATATGTGCTTCTCCTGCCATTTAGTAACTACCATTAAGCCTGTGGTGTAAAATGAGTAAAACATTAACACAGTATTTTACATTTTTTGTTGAAATCCTGTGCTTCTTAAAATCACAAATTGATTTAGTGTTACTGGAAAAAAAAGAGAAAACATTGCAACTTTTACTGCAACTTTCTGAAAAAGTGGCCACAAATTCAATCAGTTTAGGCCACAACAATAACGGGGAAAAAAAGCCTGCGAAATCCTGGAGGAACTGCCACAATCGAATCTTTTGGCAGGGGTGCTTAGAATTGTCCTAACCCACTGATTGTATACGACGCAAGGATTCTGACTCAGCACTTTTATCTTGACAGCACCCATAGTCCACACAGCGCTCGGGAGCCTGAAAGGTGACTATGTGAGTGTGAAGGGGAAGGAGACGGGGGTCTATGCCTACTTGAGTGTCCCCTTTGCCAAGCCCCCCCTTGGCCCTGCTCTGAGACTGTCTGCACCCCAGGATGTGGACAGGTGGGAAGGTGTGAGAGACGCCACCAAGCAGCCTCCAATGTAAGCGTTACTAAAGTATACTCTTAACCAAAATCAAGTCAATGTGTTTTCTGCCATGTTATGTGTTTTTATGCATTTGTACATTTAAAAAAAATATATTCCTTTTCAGATGCATGCAAAGTAGACAAGTTCTTCAAGATGTGTCTGAACTGCTCGGCGGCTTAATTACAGAAATTCCTGACGTTTCAGAAGACTGCCTTTACCTCAACATCTATACTCCTGAGAGCAGAGCTCATGATGCCAAACTCCCAGTAAGAATCTTTTGGTACTAGTTTTGGACTGTTGCTGTAGTTGATGTAGTGGTGGACACTGGAGTTTGTTTATTAAGATCCCCATTGGCTACTGCCATAGCAGCCGCTGTTCTTCCTGGGCTCTAAAATTTAAAAAAGGCTTTTACACATCCATCCATCTTCTACCGCTTGTCCCATTCCGGGTGGCGGGGGATGCTGGAGCCTATCTCAGCTGCATTCGGGCGGAAGGCGGGGTACACCCTGGACAAGTCGCCACCTCATCACAGGGCCAACACAGATAGACAGACAACATTCCCACTCACAGTCACACACTAGGGCCAATTTAGTGTTGCCAATCAACCTATACCCAAATTATTTTTTGAAATCATATTAATCACACTTTTGAATTTGGGTTATCTTGATTAATCGCAGGTTATTGCTCGCTTGCACAATCTAAATTAACTTAAAGAGAGAGCCCGACATTTTGACACAAATGCAATTTTATTGTCAGAATATCATCTCGAACATTTAAAAGTTGATTAAAAGTGGTTACTTTGTTCAAAACTTGGCAACAGTTTCATCTAAAGTCCCATTGGAGTGAATTTTAAAGTGAAATTTGCCAGCGAGCACACCAGCTCACTCAACTTTGCACTGACGTATGCATTGACCTGATCACTGCACCTTTCAGGTCACCATCCACGACTAAGATAAAGCAGCATGTACATTCAAAATAAGTTGTGTGATTAGTCTGCGTATAAACATGATTACTAATAATCATAATCATTATTTTTGACAGCCCTAGTACATGTATAAAGCCTTAATCTTTAACAAAAAGTTACTGAATACATCATTTCCATGATCAGAAATTGAAGAAGGAAATTCCAAGCCACCATTGCTCTCTATTGAAGTGTCATCTGCATTAAATTAGTTTGAGAAAGAGGTATCAAGAAGCGACTTTCTGTTGACTGACACGTGGAATGTTGTATGTTGTAAAATATTATTGGCTTTCTTATTGTTAAAATTGTTTTTCTAACAAAATTGAAAACCGAAAAATCAATCTGACCCTTCACAGTTGACCAAGCCTGATAGAAATGTATTCGTGTAACACACGTCCTAATTGGACAGTTAAGGACGACACCAGCAGCTTCATTTTGAGCAACATACAGTCACAGGACAATGATCTAAATGGGACAAAACTGATGATTTAACCAGAATTTTCATAACACTTTATTACTGCCAACCATCCATGCATCCATTTTCTACCGCTTGTCCCATTCAGGGTTGTGGGGGGTGCTACTTCTGCCAATTTTCAGTAAAATTTTATCAATTTGGCTGTTCAAATTTAACATACTGTTTTCCCTCACCACACTGCGCTTCAAATATTGCGACTTCACCATATTGCAGATTGGTATTTATTAGTCCATCCATCCATCCATTTTCTACCACTTATTCCCTTCGGGGTCACGGGGGGTGCTGGAGCCTATCTCAGCTACAATCGGGCGGAAGGCGGAGTACACCTTGGACAAGTCGCCACCTCATCGCAGGGCCAACACAGATAGACAGACAACATTCACACTCACATTCACACACTAGGGCCAATTTAGTGTTGCCAATCAACCTATCCCCAGGTGCATGTCTTTGGAGGTGGGAGGAAGCCGGGGTACCCGGAGGGAACCCACGCAGTCACGGGGAGGACATGCAAACTCCACACAGAAAGATTCCGAGGCCGGGATTGAACTCACGACTACTCAGGACCTTCGCATTGTGAGGCAGACGCACTAACCCCTCTTCCACCGTACTGCCCGGTATTTATTATTTTTAAACATAATTAAGCATTTTTAAGCAGATACATAGCTAAATAAACTAAATGTATCTATACTAGAATAGTATTGGCTACTAGTGGAGACCAACCAAATTAGAGCGTGCTGTTGAGTATTGTGACCACTGATTGGCTCAGCCTCAGACAGCATTACTATACTGAAATAAGAGTGTAAAGGTGACCTAAGTGTTATTTCATGTCTCGAGGGCTCTCATAATGTTGAAAAATTTTTTAGAAGGTCATAACCAGGCTTTTTATGCTCTTGCTTTGAA
Organism: Nerophis lumbriciformis; assembly: GCF_033978685.3. Lineage (NCBI taxonomy): Eukaryota > Metazoa > Chordata > Actinopteri > Syngnathiformes > Syngnathidae > Nerophis > Nerophis lumbriciformis. The sequence goes on along the minus strand of NC_084557.2, from coordinate 27,128,381 downwards.
AATATTTAATTTTTTTTATATTACAAATTAGTTTTGCTTACAATCCCGTTGTACAATAAAGATATATTCTTTTCTATTAAAATGATTGATTCCTACTTCTCGGAAGTTAATTTATCCCAGTCATGTTCTGAACCAATTAACTGCGATAAACCAGGGACGGTTGTATTGTCCACATTGACACCGAGTGGCTTTACTTCAGTAACCTGTTCAATGACAGAACCTCCCACTTCTTTTAAAATATATTTCTAACATACATTTACTCTTCTCTGCAATAGTAATCCTTGTATTTTCTTTTATCCAATTTTCTGTCCATTTTAGTTTGGCATTTAAATTGTTATTAAGTTTAATAGTTTTGTGCTTTGAGTGAACGCTGAAAAAAGAAACAGACCAAAAACAAATGGAGGATTCTCCAAGTCTTTTTAGTATTCATAATCAGTATTTCATTTAAACATTTTGAAAAAGCAAAATATGAGTATGTTTTGTCTTTGTTTGACCAGGTGATGGTGTGGATCCATGGTGGCGGGTTTGCTATTGGATCAACTTCATCGTTTGATGGATCTGCTTTGGCTGCTTATCAGGATGTGGTGGTGGTTCTGATCCAGTATCGCTTGGGAATTTGGGGCTTTTCCAGGTAATTATTATTGTAAAACCCTCCACAAAACAATTGAGTGACAACTTTCTTAAAGAAAAAGTAGAGTGAAGTTCAATGAAAATACAGGAGACAAGGAAAAGTGCAACAGTTATTTATCCTCCTGTATTTTGCCACTGATTCTGTTCATGGTGGAAGGAGAAAACCATCATATTTTTTGACGTACACAATGTATCCTGTTTGCTAATGGCAAAATATTGAATGGGGGAAATTATTGTACATTATGGGTATTCATCGTACATTGTACATGTAGTGAGTCTTATTCTGCGTTGTGTCGTTTTTTAAAATAAAGACACTTCACCATGCCGTCGGTTCAGTATTTATTGGCCACCTGTGTTGGAAACACGAAACACACATACACAGGTCTCAACTTTCTGGCGGAGTGATATCTGCTCCTGTGTGATGTAAATACCATGCGTAAATACTACCAAACAATTCACACAGTCTACGCTCTACTTCTAAATAAACAAAATTGTGCATAAAAATGACTCAAAACAACACATCACTTGTACCCACAACATTATTGGGTTAACTTTTAAAGTATCTGGAAACGTTTAGGAATAATATTTACAATATGAAGAAACACGGAGCAGTGAAGAACTATTACCTTCTCCGAAGGAAGAGGAAGTAAAATAATCGAAAAAACAGCAAAGACACTTCCCGCACCGGACATCCGGTTCTTCAAAATAAAAGCGATACTTCAAAATAAAATATAACACCCTGTCTAGTTCATAATATAGCGCAACAACATCACACTCTTACATACACAGGGTGAAATGATCGTACAAATACAATATTTAGTGTATGTTTTTCCACACTGTATGACACCACTGTAAAAAGGTGTGATGCCAGGGTGGTGCACGTGTGAGCTCTGGGAACATGCTTTTTTTGGCCATACCATAATATGATGAAGTGTATGTAGCACTTGGCTTCACTGTAATCACGTTGGGAGACGAGGAAAGACCGATGTGTTGTTTCCTTTAATGTTAATAAGCGTACAATGTTATGCCGAGGTATAGTTATAACAATTTTATAGACAAATTATACTAATGGTTAGAGTGTCCGCCCTGAGATCGGTAGGTTGTGAGTTCAAACCCCGGCCGAGTCATACCAAAGACTTTAAAAATGGGACCCATTACCTCCCTGCTTGGCACTCAGCATCAAGGGTTGGAATTGTGGGTTAAATCACCAAAAATGATTCCCGGGCGCGGCCACCGCTGCTGCCTACTACTACCCTCACCTACCAGGGGGTGATCAAGGGTGATGGGTCAAATGCAGAGAATAATTTTGCCACACCTAGTGTGTGTGTGACAATCAGTGGTACTTTAACTTAATTTATAGTCACAATGGAGAGTGTGGGGGTGGGGGGGAGCAATAATTTCTTCTTCCTAAAGCGGGGGTAACAGAAAATATTGAAAAAGCACTGCCCTAGGGGAACAACGTTAATTCATGTTTGATGAAACGTGATTATATGCATGAGTGTATGTAACAGTCACTGATCTGCGTTGTGTATCTTGTAGTGAGGCGCACACACTGGAGTTGAATCATGGAGGATTTATTCACCTTTTTTGAATAGAAACAAAAACAACGAGGCGTCACACACAGTCCACCGCAAAAACGATCTCTCTCCACAGCTCCGAGCGTCAGTGCTCACTCAATTCAATTATATATTCTTAATGTGGAAATAATAATAATAATAATAACTAAAATAGTAATAATAATAATAATAATGAAAAGGTAAATAAAGCATAAAATAGTCTCAATTAAATTAATTAAATAAAACACAGTATATAAAATATATACTTCAGCAAATAACAATATATATTAAGAAAAATGATCCTTAAAATGTGCAGTAATACACCTCATCTTTCCCACCCACATCGACTCTTTTTATATTTTTTATACAATAAACTATGTCAAAAATACCTCATAACATACATACCTTTTTTGAATAGAAACAAAAACAACGGGGCGTCACACACAGTCCACGGCAAAAACGATCTCTCTCCACTAAAAATAAAGAAGAAAATAATACACACTCATATTAATGCTAGAGCGGCACACAAGATGTCCACACACACACAACAGAGCCCCTGACCCGTGCGTAAACTTACGAGACCAGGAAACCCCGCAACAACTGCCGCTAGCAATAGGCTAATCCACACATCATTTAGCATACAAAAGTATTTTTTTTGTCACTAATTCAACAACCAACATTCAGGAATTCAACACACATGCCCACCAACAAGTCACAAGACAGTGCGCATTCCCACAAAACACTTTTAAGAACGACAACCAAAAAGTTTATAAAAAAAAAAGGAGAGAGACATAAACGTGACTTACCAGCTCCGAGCGTCAGTGCTCACTGAAGCTGGTCACAAAGGTGCAACGCCAAATCACCCCCCAGGGAAACAAAAAGGTATGCAATGGAAAATAATAGAGTGGAACCTATTTACAATGAGAAACACTTTTGGGGAAGTTCACCACAAAAAATGATGTGAATAAATGACCAAAATTAAAATAAAATAGAATAAAATTTAGCTCGGCTACATGTATGTATGCATATGTATAATATGTACAGTATGTGTATATGTATGTTTGTTCCGTAAATGTACCGGGAGTGTGTGTGTATGTGCTGTATTTGTGTATGTATGTGGGAGCGTATGTACGTTTGTACCTGTGTATGTGGGTAAGTACCAATGTGTGCGCGTATGGATGTATTAATGAATGAATACACGTATGTGTGTATATATGTATGAATAATTGTGTGTATGTATGAATAATTGTGTGTATGCATGTGAATTTGTATGTAGAATATATTTGTCTCCCAGTGTGTGCGGGGGCCAAAGTACGGCCCCAGCCACCGAGAGAGCCCAGCCCAAAACAGCAGGTGCGGTGCCCAGGAAACAAGGGACCTCCGGTCCCACGCAGCCAGGCCGGCCAGCGACACAAACCCCATTTTTAATAGAAAAAAATACAATTCTATTTTGTTAAAATTTAAAAAACAAAACAAAAATGCTTCTTTTTTTTTTCTTTTTTTAAATGTACCCTTTTAATAGGTTACTGTATCTTCAAAAGGGTACTATTTTACCAAACAAATCTAAATAAATTGTCCACTTCAGCCATCTTTTCTTTAACCCTCAAATGTAATGTGAGTCATTGACCATTATCCATATTTCCTTTATGATTACCAGCCGCAGATTCGGGTTCAGGTTTATACCTCATCTTGTGATGGCTTTCATAGAAGCTGTAAAAACCAACAAAGATCCTCTTTTCGTACTTCTGACACTTGCAGACATTTTGATGCAACTTCAGAAGCATATTTGTCCACATAGCCGTGATCACGTTGTAAAGCCTAATAAGAGTTTGACTTACTGGTTGCATCGTACTGTGCCAGGAGTATGTTTGACTGATGTGGAACACTGATTGGTGTGTGATGCGTGTCTCATGTAGCACAGGAGATGAGCACATGTCCGGTAACTTTGGCTTGCTGGATCAGGTCCAAGCACTCCGCTGGGTCCAGAAGCACATTCACAACTTTGGAGGAGACCCATCTTCTGTGACCATATTTGGAGAGTCTGCTGGCGGAGTGAGCGTTTCCATGCTGGTGAGGATCAACTTCTTTGTTCAGAGTAGCGCACGTTCACAGAGACCCTGATTGTGGTTCGATCCCCAGCTTCTCTCACCTTTGTCCCACGGCCTGATCCACCGAGCCATCGCTCAAAGTGGCACTGCTGCAATGGACGCATTAGTGACGAATGATCCTCTGCCCGTAACCAAGGTTGATGCATCTTCAGTCAAAAATAGTTGTGGGGTTTCACGACGACATGTTTGATTAACCCGGTCCTTCGTGTTCTGCGTCTTCAGGCTATCGCCAATAGAACAGGATGTAACATTGAGAGTACACAACACATCGCTGACTGCATGAAAAACCTGGATCCGGACACCATTTTGAAAATTACAGAACAGGTATGCAGAATGGATTTAAACTTGTGAGAAATTAAACACACCATTTACAAACCCTTTAATGACTAAATAGATCAACATACATTATTGTTAAACATATGGTGTGAATGAATTATTAGTAATGGATATGGAGAAGGGTTAGAATTGAATAAGCTGAGCTTTTTTCTACTCCTTTTCAAACTAAACAAAAATAGTATCATACTTTTTTTTTTGAAAAATATGGTGCAAATTAACCCTTGTGTAATGTTCATATTGTTGTTACTCAGCCAGTGTTTGTGGGTCTGATGGACCCGTTGCAGATACAGATGTTTATTGGGATAAGGTAAACATCTGTTCAGTATTTTAACATAAAAGTGTTTGATTGTGAGGCATTAAAAGCCACAAAAGGCAACGGGTTCATCAGACCCACAAACGCTGTAACAACAATATGAACGTTGCACGGAAAATGTATCTGCCAGTTTCTGCATCCCACAGGGATTCTTCTTTTGTGTTTCTGCACCTGCGGTTCCCACGCAAGGTTGCAACATTGTTTGTCAACACTGTCTGCTCTCATTTTCTCGCACATTTGACCCTCTGATGTTCTGTGTACCTACACGCTGTCCTCCTCCTGTCTAGGCCTGCTGTGTGTGTGTGTGTGTGTGTGTGTGTGTGTGTGTGTGTGTGTGTGTGTGTGTGTGTGTGTGTGTGTGTGTGTGTGTGTGTGTGTGTGTGTGGTACACAGAACATCAATTTCCACACTTCTATTAGCCCCGGTCCAGTGGACCCGGACATCTTATATGTAATAAAAATGTGTAGGGGGGGTGTATGGTGTGTGGTCATTAAATATGTATTCTGATATATGTTCTTCACAGAAAATGAGCCAAAGTCAGTGAGTCTCAGTTTGAAAAAATAATTAATTGTATCATATTTCTTTTAATAGAAAATGAAAACGGGTTCCACAGACCCGAACACCACACAAGGGTTGATTAGTAATGGCATGGAGAAAAAGTAGGATTAAATAAACTGTGTTTCTTCCTACTCCTTTTCAGACTAAACAAAAATAGTGTAGGAGTCTATGTGAAAATATGATGCAAATTAATTATTAGTTATGACATAGAGAAGGGGTGGGAATAAATCTGATCTGCTTCTTTCTACTCCTTTTCAGACTAAATTAAGAGTCAACATGGACAAATATGGTGCGAATGCATTCTTAGTAATGGGCATGTAAAAGGGGAAGGAATAAACAGCCTGCTTCTTCCTACTCTTTTTTTAGACTGAACATAAATAGCGTAAGCGTCAAATTGTTGAACATACTGTATGTGTGATATAAATGAATTATCAGTAATAGGCTGCCATGGATGCAGGATATGATTTAATTATTAGTAACGGACATGGAATAGGGGTAGAAATAAACCGTCTGCACTATACTTAATTATTAGTAATTGACATAGAGAAGGTATATAATTAAATACGATTCTTCTTCCGACTCCTTTTTGGACTAAACATAAAATAGTGTAAGCATCAACTTATTAAACATACTGTATGATGTAAATGATTTATCAGTAAGGGATATGGAGAAGGGGTAGGATTAAATAAATGTTGCTTCTTACTACTCCTTTTCAGACTAAACATGAAATAGTATAATAGTCAACATGTTAAATATATGGTGCAAATGAATTATTAATAATGGACACGGAGATGATGTAGCATTAATAAATAAACTTTGCTTATTCCTACTCCTTTTCAAAATAAACAAATTGTGTAAGAGTCATCATGTAAACTATATGGTGTGAATTATTAATAATGAACATGGAGAAAGAGGAGGATCAAAAACTCTGCTTCTCTCTTTTACTAAACATAACATTTAGTCAAATTCAACATGGTAAACATATGGTGCTAATGAAGTATTAGTAACAAGCATGGAGAACAGAGGATTAAATCAACTTTGCTTCTTCTTTTCGGACTAAACATGAATAGTGTAAGAGTTGTGTAAAAATATGTTGCAAATGAATTATTAGTAATGGACATGGAGAAGGTGTAGGATTAAATAAGGTCTGCTTCCTACTCCTTTTCAGACTTATCAAATGAAATATTGTAAGAGTCAATTTATTAAACACACTGTATGATGTGAATGAATGATCTGTTATGGGCACAGAGAAGGGGTAGGATTAAATAGGCTCTACTTCTTCCTACTCCTTTTTGAACTCAACGCGTAAAACTATTGTGTCAGTGAATCATCAGTAATGGGCATGGAGAAAGGGTGGGATTGAATAAAATATTCTGCCTACTCCTTTTCAGACTAAACGTGAACTATTGTAAGTCTACATGCAAAAGATATGGTCTGAATTAATTTGCACAAATAGATACAAGAGAAGAGGTAGGGTTAAATAAGATCTCAGGTGGTATTGCATCAAAAACCGACATCCGTGTGTAAAGGATATCACTACATGGGCTCAGGAACACTTCATAAAACCACTGTCAGTAACTACAGTTGGTCGCTACAACTGTAAGTGCAAGTTAAAACGCTACTATGCAAAGCCAAACCCATTTATCAACAACACCCTGAAACGTCGCCGGCTTCGCTGGGCCCGAGCTCATCTGAGATGGACTGATGCAAAGTGGAAAAGTGTTCTGTGGTCTGACAAGTCCACATTTCAAATTATATTTGGAAACAGAGGACGTGGTGTCCTCCAGAACAAAGAGGAAAATAACCATTCGGATTGTTATAGGCGCAAAGTTCAAAAGCCAGCATCTGTGATGGTATGGGGGTGTATTAGTGCCCAAGACATGGGTAACTTACACATCTGTGAAGGCACCATTAATGCTGAAAGGTCCATACAGGTTTTGGAGCAACATACAGTATGTTGTCATCCAAGCAACGTTATCATGGAAGCCCCTGCTTATTTCAGCAAGACAATGCCAAGCCACGTGTTACAACAGCGTGGCTGCGTAGTAAAAGAGTGCGGGTACTAGACTGGCCCGCCTGCAGTCCAGACCTGTCTCCCAGTCCAGACCTGTCTCCCATGGAAAATGTGTGGCGCATTATGAAGCGTAAAATACGACAGCGGAGACCCCGGACTGTTGAACGACTGAAACTCTACATAAAACAAGAATGGGAAAGAATTCCACTTTCAAACCTTCAACAATTAGTTTTCTCAGTTCCCAAACGTTTATTGAGTGTTGTTAAAAGAAAAGATGATGTAACACAGTGGTGAACATGCCCTTTCCCAACTACTTTGGCACGTGTTGCAGCCATGAAATTGTAAGTTTACTATTATTTGCAAAAAAAAAATAAAGTATATGAGTTTGAACATCAAATATCTTGTCTTTGTAGTGCATTCAATTGAATATGGGTTGAAAAGGATTTGCAAATCATTGTATTCCGTTTATATTTACATCTAACACAATTTCCCAACTCATATGGAAACGGGGTTTGTACTTTTCGGACTAAAAACAGTCAGGAGTCACCATCAGAATCAGAATAATCATTAGCCAAGCATGTTTTACACACAATGAGTTTGACTTGGTACTGTGCTCTCTTTGTTCAATGCAAGGAACAAGGAAAAACACAACAATGTAATAAAAATGGCGCAAATTAATTCTAAGTAACAAGCATGGAGAAGGGTGAGGATTAAACAAATTCTACTTCTTCCGACTCCTTTTCGGACATTGTAAATTGTGCACGTGCAATAGTGATGTCCCTCAATGTAACTTGTTGAACAAGTTCAACACAAATATTTACAATATGTGTGTATTATAATTGCTGACGAGGTGGTCATTTTCTTGTGGCTGCTGTCTCTTATCTTCCCAAGGAAAAAGCAATGAAAATTTACATTAATATCGACGGAGTCTTCCTGAAAAAACCTTTGAATGAGCTGTTTGAGAAACAGGAAATTCTGAACGTACCTTTCATGACTGGTGTCAACGATCACGAAGGCGGCTGGTTGCTTCCTGCTGTAAGTGCCATCCATTCAGTTTGTGCCCAGAAGTTTGCACTCAAGAAAAACCCCTCATATACTTCCTTTTTCTAGTACGTGTTACCCCCAAACTGGACTGAAGGAATAGACCGAGAGCAGTTTGTTAACGGGTTTTCTGCCTACAACCCCAATGTAAGAAGGTTCATAATATTCTATTCCTTTGTGTCACTGCTCTCTTTGAGTGTTTTTCTATAAACGGTCTTTTCCAGCCTGAAGAATCCATCGTCACGGATCTGCTGGTAGACGAATATGTCGGAGTTGGTGAAGACCGTGCAAAAATTAGAGACGCTTTTACCGAGATGCTGGGAGATATGCTGTTTGTCATTCCTGCCATTAAGACTGCAAATGCTCACAGAGGTAGTATTCTTATATAGGAGAGAAGAAGAATTGAGTAGTGCCTATAAAGTTAAAGTTAAAGTACCAATGATTGTCACACACACACTCGGTGTGGCGAAATTATTCTCTGCATTTGACCCATCACTCTTAATCACCCCCTGGGAGGTGAGGGGAGCAGTGAGCAGCAGCGGTGGCCGCGCCCGGGAATCATTTTTGGTGATTTAACTCCCAATTCCAACCATTGATGCTGAGTGTCCAGCAGGGAGGTAATGGGTCCCATTTTTGGGGGGTTTAGCGGGGGTTTGTTTTATGACCGGAAGTGAGGGGGGAGTTTATGACCCCCCAGGAAGTGGGCGTGGCCTCCATGGTCTCACTAGTTTAGGGTAGGCTCGCAGGGGAATGATTTATGACCCCTGGAGTGGGCATGACCTAAAGTATACAGTATATCCAGCCGCCGTTTTAATTTTGTAGGGTTTTTTTTCAAGCCATCCGCCATTTTGGTTGTAGTTAGAGATGTCGGCAGTCCGATATTATCGGCCGATAAATGCTTTATATCGGAAATTATCGGTATCGGTTTCAAAAAATAAAATGTATGACATTTTAAAACGCCGCTGTATGGAGTGGTACACGGACATAGGGAGAAGTACAGAGCGCCAATACACCTTAAAGCAGTGGTCCCCAACCACCGGGCCGCGGCCCTGTACCGGTCCGTGGACAGATTGGTACCGGGCCGCACAAGAAATAAATTAAAAAAAAGTTTATTTTATTTTATTTATTTTTTATTAAATCAACATAAAAAACACAATATATACATTATATATCAATATAGATCAATACAGTCTGCAGGGATATAGTGGGTAAGCACACATGATTGTATTTCTTTATGATAAAAAATAAAAATAAATAAATACCATAACACCACCCCTGCCATTGTTTAATGCATCCAGCGGGGCATCACAACAAAATAAGGCATAATAATGTGTTTAATTCCACGACTGTATATATCGGTATCGGTTCATATCGGAATCGGTAATTAAGAGTTGGACAATATCGGAATATCGGATATCGGCAAAAAAGCCATTATCGGACATCTCTAGTTGTAGTCCTTAATTATTTATGACCCCTACAGGCTGACAAGAGTATTACAGCTTGTAATTTTGACTGGTATTAGAACCATCTTGTGCAGAGTCCATGACTGTAACTTGAAACATGTTAGTGTTTCTCCTAGGAGACTGTCCAAGTGCATGATGATTTTAATCAATATTTCATGATTACATGTACATACTGACAGTCATCACAGAGAGCTAACAAAATGTTAGTTCTTATAGATGAGTTATGGTTATGTTCCCCTAACTGGAATTACCTTCAACACGGTCACATATGACACCGTCGTAGTGACCAGATCACATACGGTAATCAGCCGTAGCAAAAACTCTTGTATTCAACACGGATCACATATGATGTACTGACAAGCAGTATCAACTTGGTGACCAGGGCGCCGCATGTGATAAACCATTGGAACAGTATCATAGCGACCAATGTTTCTGCCGTAGCAAAAATCTTTTCATTTAAACACGGTGACATATGATGTACCGACTACATCATAGTGACCAAAACTCTGCTGGAGCAGAGAGCCAGCAATTCTGTAGGAGTCCATCTCAACACATCACTTTATGTGTATATCATAAAATCTTTAACACTTAACCTAACATTTTTTCTTAGTCAATCATCTTCATGCACATCCTTAAAATCTAACCCTACACTGCAAAAACTGAAATCTAAGTAAGATTAAATATCTCAAATAAGGGTGATATTTGCTTATTTTCTCTCTGATAAGATGATTATTCTTACTATGTTAGTGTTTTACTTGTTTTAAGAGTTTTGGTCCTAAATGATCTCAGTAAGATTTTACAGCTTGTTGCTGAGATGTTATGACCTATATTGAGTAAAACATGCTTGAAACTAGAATATCAACTGTTGCAAAGCTGTGTCATCAACACTCACAAGTATAAAACTACTTTTTTAAACTAACAATTTCTTACTTCAAGCATGAAAAAAAAAAAATCATGATGCCGAGCGCATATCATTATGTCAAGATAATGGCACTAGCATTTACTTAATTTAAGAATATTATTCAACATATTGAGCAAAAAGGTCTAATTTTTTTCCCCATTATATTAAACATAAAGAATAAATGGAAATAGAGGGGAAAAACACCAATATTCCTACAGTGTAATGACAGATAATTAAAAATATTGTGTTATTTGATACTAAAAAATCGATGTGTCTTAAACATTACCGCTATTCTGACATAATTAAATATATCAAGTTATCCATTCATCTTCTTCCGCTTATCCGAGGTCATGTCGTGGGGGCAGCAGCCTAAGCAGGGAAGCCCAGACTTCCCTCTCCCCAGCCACTTCGTCCAGCTCCTCCCGGGGGATCCCGAGGCGTTCCCAGGCCAGCCGGGAGACAATAGTCTTCTCAACGTGTCCTGGGTCTTCCCAACGTGTCCTGGGTCTTCCCAGTGGCCTCCTACCGGTCAGACGTGCTCGAAACACCTCCCGAGGGAGGCGTTCGGGTGACATCCTGACCAGATGTCCGAACCACCTCATCTGGCTCCTCTCGATGTGGAGGAGCAGCGGCTTTACTTTGAGCTCCCCCCGGATGACAGAGCTATCTCTAAGGGAGAGCCCCGCCAACCGGCGGAGGAAGCTCATTTCGGCTGCTTGTACCCGTGATCTTGTCCTTTCGGTCATAACCCAAAGCTCATGACCATAGGTGAGGATGGGAATGTAGATCGACCGGTAAATTGAGAGCTTTGCGCGTATCAAGTTAAGTCATCATATATCGAAGAAAATAAAGCAAAACAGTAAACAGCCACAATGCTTTCTAAGAAAAGCTGATTTTTTTTTGTTAATTTCACCTTTTAAGAAAGCCATTCTGATGTATCCCCCGCTGACCAACCTTTATAGGCACTACTCCATTCTTCTTCTTAGGAGTACAGAAAATGCTGTTTGTTTTGAAGACGCTGCATACGCTTTCTGCCTCATAGATGCAGGTGTCCCAGTGTACTTGTACGAGTACCAGCATTCCCCTCACTTTTTGAGAGCTCACAGGCCAAGCTTTGTCAGATCTGACCATAGAGACGAGGTGTTTGCCGTTTTCGGATTTTGCTTTACCACGACCCACATCCGATTAACTGGTGAGATCTTAAATGCTGTCTGTTTATTGTTTATTGTATTAATAATCTTTGTTTTAGATGCATGTCCAGAAGAGGAAGAACAACTTAGCAAGACCGTGATGAGTTACTGGGGTGCCTTTGCTCGCACAGGGTAACAAACCAGACCTGGTTGATCACCTTGCAAAGCGGGAATCAAGCATTAAGACGTCTTCTTGTTGCATTTATGTAGGTCTCCTAATGGGGATGGACTTGCTCACTGGCCAAACTATGGAGGAGAAGAACACTTCCTGGGAATAAGTGAAAAGAAGCAAGTCACTGGTCAGCACTTGAAACAGTCTCGCTTTGTCTTCATGACTCAGATCCTGCCAGAGAAACTTCGACTGCATCTGGAGAAGCTGGAGCGCAGTGAACTGTAGCAGACGGACTTCATTTCAAACCGATGATCGATTGTGATGCACTTACTGGAGGTGGTTAAACTGATGAACGCGGTTAACAATACTTAGGTAGATGCTTTATTGATCCCGCAGGAAATACTCGAAAATCAATGCAATTGTATGAAAGTTTGAAACAAGATATTTTCATTGACTGTAAGAGACGTGCACTTTTTACAGTTTCAAAAATGCTATCCCAAAAAATAAAGAATTGAACGTGTAAACTTTAATGAAATGTATCATTTATATCATTAAATAATGTAAAAGAGAAAAAAAAATGCATGTGTCTCAAGCGGCGACAGGAGAAAAGCTATACTACAAAATAGGAAATCTAAAAATATTAATATAAAAATACAATAACATGCCAACAGAACAAGAAAATACATTTGAGTTGACAGAATACGTACAATTTGGTATTTTGACAAGTCAACTAGTCTCATTCTGGAGAAGAGAAGTTGTCTAACATAGAAAGTGCCCATTGAGAAAAAATATCATTTGAGTACAAAATAAGTATCTTTTAATATGGGCATTAAATCTTGCTTAAATTTCACTTTTTGCAGTGTAGCTTGCACCAGAAATGGATTTCTAGAAATAAAGATACTTATCACGGATGCTCAGATGCAGTTTTTCTTTTGCTCCATGACCATGGCACTTGAGGTAAAAGAGTATGGACGGCCAAATGGGACAAGATTAAATACATCTTTAAAGAATTACTTAAATGTGTCATTAATAAATCATCAAATCAATAATTTTAATTAAAAAAAAGAATTTATTTAATATGTCATTATTTCACTAAAACTACATTTAATCATTTGATTTAAACAAATGATTAAATTCATGATTATTGAGGTTTACCAATGAAACATTTAAATTACATTACATTTAATTATTTCTCGATTTGATTTCATGGTTTAATAATTTAATAGATTGACACATTTTAATAAGATTACATATAATAATTTGAATAATGGTTTCAGTAATCAATGATATTGACACACAAGTAATTATTTACAGATTTTTACCCATTTGGCCCTCTATAAAACAGCAGTCGGGGAAGAATCGTATGTACGATTACAATGAAAAACGAAATTACAAAGAGAAAAAAACAGATGTGAAAAGTTAATTAGTTTGCTTATTAATAAATGAGCCCTACAGTAGTACAGAATACAAAGCAACAATAAGGTTAGTCATTAAAATTAGTCACGTAATGATGAATTCAAGATAGGAACATTTCTACATTTTGGTTCAGATGAACGGGACACAATTTGAAGATGCTCAAGTACTTTTTTGTGTGCAAATGTTAATATAGCTGCAGTCTACCACAAATATGCTGCCCAGTCTGCGTAGTGTATTTAGTTACTATACTGCCTGGAAAAAGTGCACTTGTTGTAGGAAAGCTACTGGGCAACAAGTCATAACACGACACACAAACATAGACTCATATAGTACTTGGTATACTTCCATATGAATTTTGATTGAAGGGGTTTTTCAAATATATAGCTAGATAGTCATGTATGGGAAAAATAGAGGAAGGTTTCTGGTGAAAGGCAAGGTATACATTTCAATAAACAGAACAAGTAATACATTTCAAACAATACACTGCAAATATCGCAAAATCCAGTGCAAGTTGTATAGCTTATGTTCTACTTTTCTAACACATCTTTCCAGTTGACATTATCAAGTAAGGTGTGGTGAGATCATGCTTCGGATTATTCCAAAATGAAAATGTTATCACTAACGCTCAAAGAGCACGAAATCTGAATGTCAGCGTTTGATAAGAGTTAAAAGATAGCCCTGTTACACATCTTGCTTTAATAATGAAATTATTCAGGATTAAAACTGATTAAAACAATTTTGTGGCCCAAAGAAAAAGGTACCTGAGAAGCTGTCTTTTTTTTCCGCAGGGATTATGTACTGTAGCAAACTAAAGTGACAAACCAAAACCAGCATGTGTGTATAATGGAGCATACCGGGCACTGAATTGAAATGCATTAGCTTCACACACACGGTTTTAAAATCAGAGGCACATACAGTTTGCTCCATAAGAAGTGGCATGAAATATCGCTCCTGTTTTTCCTGGAGGGAATAAATAAATAAATATTGTGACCCGTTGTCATGCTGCACTGGCCTTCCAAAGGGATTGCTTAGGTCTGCGAGATAAAACTGCCTTGATTGGACAGTTAAATTAAATGTTTGACAAACATGTATAGATAAAAGCTGGAAAACGTGTCATGAGCTAATATATATTGTAACGTTGCGGGAGGAGGTTACTTGGGTATAATGTACTGTATATTATTATTATTATTATTATTATTATTATGCATTGCATTGCCGGAAGGGACCTAAAGCTGGGATCATCAGGATGTCCAAGACTGCATGTTGCGGAGCATGGCTTCGAATTGCTCCATGTTTTGGGCGTGTGCGTGGGCGAGGCCGTCCGTCAGGCGACTGTAGAGACTGAACGACTTCAACTCCAGCCAGATGAATCCGAAACGATCCTCGTCAAACAGCACGAAGAGGCCAGGGGTGCGCTCGGGACTTGTAAAGCCATGTCCTGCAATCAGGCCTGTCCCGTAGAAGCTGATATGGATGTACAAAAAAAAAAAAGAGTCAAAGTCTGGTCAATGTTTGAACAAATGCAGGTTTGCTTATAGTCAAGTCAAAACACCTCTATGAAGCGTAACACCGGATATGAGTGGAATAACATCTAATAATAACAGCATAACAATCAGTGGTGTAGCACCATTTTCTAGGCCTCCATACACAAAACTCCCTCTTCCCACTCTAAACCCATTGGTGCAGAAATATGGTGAAATAACTACAAAAGTACACTTCATTCATTAACCTTATTACAAAAAAGATCAGTTAGAATAATAAAGTTGGATATAAAGAACATACAAACACTTTATTTATTGAATCTAAAATATTGAAATTCAATGATTTGGTACAATTGCAAACAGCTAATATGTGCAAATAGGGATGATGTTTGATAAGAAATTATCGAGTTCGAGCCTATTATCGAATCCTCTTATCGAACCGATTTCTTATCGATTCTCTTATCGAGTCCAGATAGGTTGTTGTACATGGAAAAAAACACAATATTTGGTTTAACAAATCACTTCCCATTCTCTACTGCTCGCTACTATAGTATTACCATATCTGAGTTATTGTGCAGAAATGTGGGGAAATAACTACAAATGTGCGCTACGTTCGTTAACCGTGTTACAAAAAAGATCAATTAGACTGATGCATAATGTTGGATGTAGAGAACATACAAACACTTTATTTATTGAGTCAAAAATATTAAAGTTCAATGATTTGGTAAAATTGCAAACAGCTAAAATGATGTGGAATTAAATGATGGAATGAATTAAGTAAAGAAGTTAAACATTGTACTGATATGGGCTTTGTACCGAGGATGTCGTTGTGGCTTGTGCAGCCCTTTGAGACACTTGTGATTTAGGGCTATATAAATAAAGATTGATTGATTGATGATATGATCCAGTTTAAGAGGTTGTTCAAATGAATAGTGCTTACAAAGTACAAAGAAGAAGAATTATGAGAAATACTTTCAACCTTATTGAAAATAAGATATTCTTCATCTCAGTATATTAATAATGACTGAATTTAATTAATTACATATTACAAAACTGTTGTATGTACTAATTATAAATGATAAATGGGTTATACTTTTATAGCGCTTTTCCACCTTCAAGGTACTCAAAGCGCTTTGACACTATTTCCACATTCACCCATTCACACACACATTCACACACTGATGGAGGGAGCTGCCATGCAAGGCGTTAACCAGCAGCCATCAGGAGCAAGGGTGAAGTGTCTTGCCCAAGGACACAAGGACTTCCTTAGTTGTTTTGTGCACTTGGGGGGTTTGTTTTAGTCACCATCGTTACTTATGATTTTCACCTGCCTTGTACGCGCACCTGTTGCTCATCAGGGACTCTATTTAAGCCTGCATTTTACGGTCACTCGTCGTGGCTTCATTGTTTGCATTTGCAACAGTTACGTTGGCATTCTGGTTTTCGAGCGCATGATTCCTGTGCTAAAGTTACCTTAGCTTCTAGTATTCCTGTGCTAAATAATAATTTTAAAAAAAAGTAAGTTTTTGCTTTAGCTTCTCGTGCGAACGACACGCTTTCCTTTTGTTTCGTTCCTGTCTGTTGTAATGTGTATGATTTATGAGAAATAAATCATCTCCTACCTGCACGCTTTTGTCCGGAGCCGTCAGTTTTGCGTCCCGGGAACGAACCGCACCCCACCGTGACAAATGACTGAGCTACGTGACGTCATTTCTTGTGATGTCTCACGGAGCATTTCTGGTCAGGACGGGATTCGTTCCCAGGGATTCGAATAAATAACCAACTCTTCTTCTTTACTATAGTGGTCTCGATAACGGGTACCGGTTCTCAAAAAGTGATTCGAGTCCGAGGACTCGGTTCTTTTCTTATCGAACAACCGGGAAAACCGGGTTCGAGCGTCATCCCTACCCTCGCCCCATCCTTGTTTGTGAATGACTGAGCATTTCATGAAAGCTGCTTTCATACCCAATCATGACACCCACCTGTTCCCAATTAGCCTGTTCACCTGTGGGATGTTCCAAATAAGTGTTTGATGAGCATTCCTCAACTTTCTCCGTCGTTTTTGCCACTTGTGCCAGCTTTTTTGAAACATGTTGCAGGCATCAAATGCCAAATGAGCTAATATTTGCAAAAAATTAAGTTTTCCAGTTCGAACATTAAATATCTTGTCTTTGCAGTGTATTCAATTGAATATACAGTGTAAATAAATGATAAATGGGTTATACTTGTATAGTGCTTTTCTACCTTCAAAGTACTCAAAGCGCTTTGACAGTATCACCACATTCACCCATTCACACACACATTCACACACTGATGGCGGGAGCTGCCATGCAAGGCGCTAACCAGCAGCCATCAGGAGCAAGGGGTGAAGTGCCTTGCCCAAGGACACAACGGACGTGACTAGGATGGTAGAAGGTGGGGATTGAACCTCAGTAACCAGCAACACTCCGATTGCTGGCACGGCCACTCTACCAACTTCGCCACGCCGTGTAGGTTGAAAAGGATTTGCAAATCATTGTATTCTGTTTTTATTTACCATTTACACAACGTGCCAACTTCACTGGTTTTGGGGTTTGTAGATTAGATGTTACACTAATATGCTTTGTTACATATCAAGGGTGATGGGTCAAATGCAAAGAATAATAATTTCACCACACCTAGTGTGTGTGTGACAATCAAAGCTAAGCTGTTAAGTTTTTTTAGATCCTTCAGCATATATTGATTGACTTACATTGTATTGTTTTTAGTATCTTTAGTACAAAATGTGTGAAAGTACCGGTAGTCCTCGCATCCTTCAATTTTTCTGTATGCGGCACTCGCTGGAAAAAGTTTGGATGCCCATGGACTAGATTAACCCCAATTTTATGTTTTTTATTAGTGTCATTACTTCCACAATAATATTTCAAATGCCTTACCATTTTCTGCAGGTGCGAGGATACACCTCATTTCGAGCCATGACTCCTAGAGGCAGAATGAAGGGCTGCGTCTCAGGAGGACCGGTGTCTCCGCTTGGACCCGCCTGGCAACCGTCTGAACCAACGCCATGATTGACCTCAAGCCCTTCTGCTGAGCTAACACCGCCGCATGCTCCCTCTGCTGGGACTCTCACCGGGGCGGTAGTGTCCTCTCTCGCCTCGCTCCGTACTTGTTGGTGTACCCCAAGTACGAGTCGTGACAGCTCCTCCACATTGCGCTGATGTTCCAAGTCCGGGAGGAGTAGAGGCTGGCTCAAGTCAACATCCAAAGTCAGTTGCCCAGCAGGAACGTTGGGGTCTCCCTGTAAATAAAGGGCAAAATACTGTTAGCATTACCGTTAGCATAATACAGCTCCTTCTTTAATAGCAATTGTTACCTTTCACATATGAACTGATATGGTACCAGTTCCTGAAACCTGGGATACCGGTCCTCAAAGATGCCATTTTTCGGTACTTTTCTGAGTGTTCATTAATGTTATTTTTTTAATATTGAAATCTAATTTTTTTATGTAACAGCTGAATATTATAACGGTGCTAGCCAGATTTGTTATCTTGTTTTCTTACACTTCTGAATCTCATTTGCAAGTATAATGGACTTTTAACATATACCGTATTTTTCGGAGTATAAATCGCACCTGCCGAAAATGCATAATAAAGAAGGAAAAAAACATATATAAGTCGACTTATAGTCCGAAAAATACGGTAACATCTTGGACTTGCAAGTCCAAGATGTTAGATAGCAGTAGCGTATAGGCTATGGTGTATTGCCAGTCTAGTCTTATGTTGCACCCTACAAAGTATTTATACTGTGAGTATTGTACCTATTACAATCACCGAAATGATTCCCGAGTGCGGCCACCGCTGCTGCTCACTGCTCTCCTCACCTCCCAGGGGGTGAAACAAGGGGATGGGTCAAACTCAGAGAGCAATTTCACCACACCTAGTGTGTGCGTGTGACTATCAGTGGTACTTTAACTTTAACTTTTATTACCAGTGTTGGTAATCACGGCGTTACTAACAGCGTAATTATTTTCAGTAACAAGTACTTATATCATTACGATTCCCATTGTTGCAATGCCGTTGCCGTTACTGAGAATGTGAAGTGGCTCGTTACTACAGTTTGAAGAATGAAGCGCAAGGTGTCAGGTTTCGGCCACACATCAGTTGCCTGGAGATAGCAGGAGTGGGGATGATGACACAGTTGTAAATGTGATGATGATGATTGGCTGGGTGGGCGAATCAAGCCATGCTAATTCTGTCTCACTGCACGCTCTGACTGACACATGAGAAGACCGCAATGATGGCGACAATCCGGAGACAGGGAAAGGTAGCATTCCCAAACCTAGCACTACTTTTCGCTCATTGAAATTAAAGGGAAGAATGTTTATGTAACATGCACGCTATGCGCAGGAAAAAAGAGTTTATCCACATTTGCTTCAAGCAACTCGAATCTTATGAAGCACCTCACATCAACACATGACGCTTGCCGCTGCTTCTAAACCCAAATGCAGCCACTCTGTTAAAACAAGCAACCATCGATTTTTCCAGTCAGCAACAGTTGACCAAGGCTGACCTGAACCACATTGATTGCCAGGTACGTTGGAAACTTGCTACCCCTATCTACTGGGGAGTCGGAGTCACTCAAAGATGTCATTGATAACATTCCAATACGAGGAGGAAGGAGGGTTGCATCATGCCGAAACACTTTTGCGAAATTTAGCTTGTAAAAATCATCTCGTTCTAGGTGGTTAGCAATGCCACTGATGGGACCAATCCATTCTGACTCGAAATCACTTTAAAAATGCATTCAAAATCCGCTAACAATACTTAATATACATTCCATAACCTGTATAATAACCAAACTGTAGCAACATTGTTATTGTAAGAGTGAACACTGTGAAACTGTTTATCTAGTGCAGTGGTTCTCAAATGGGGGTACGCGTACCCCTGGGGGTACTTGAAGGTATGCCAAGGGGTACGTGAGATTTTTTTAAAATATTCTAAAAATAGCAACAATTCAAAAATCCTTTATAAATATAAATAAAAACCTATCTTTTTTTCCAAATAGTTCAAGAAAGGCCACTACAAATGAGCAATATTTTGCACTGTTATACAATTTAATAAATCAGAAACTGATGATATAGTGCTGTATTTTACTTCTTTATCTCTTTTTTTCAACCAGAAATGCTTTGATCTGATTAGGGAGTACTTGAATTAAAAAAAAAATTCACAGGGGGTACATCACTGAAAAAAGGTTGAGAACCACTGATCTAGTGTACCAACACATTGGTGTGCTATGGTATTAGATAAGAGAGATACGTTGGCTTCTACGTCAGCACCCGATTCGCATTTGAGTTTGTAATTCACAACACAAACCAATCTGTACTGACTGAAAAACATGAACAATCATATTACAGTATCCCTAGAGTATTAGCCCACATTTCATGTTTTTTTTGTACACAGCTAGCTCGACAGCGTATGTAATTATAATAACACTCGATGGACAGTTGTGCGTTTGGTCCAGCTGGCCGTGGAAGTTACGAGTTGATTTTGGGTTGGGTTGTATGGGTTGTACTTGTATAGCGCTTTTCTACCTTCAAGGTACTCAAAGCGCTTTGACACTACTTCCACATTTACCCATTCACACACACATTCACACACTGATTTTGGGTAAGAAACCCATTTACTGTATGTCGGCATAGTTTGGCTTCAAGTTGCACATTTACACCGTCAAAGTCTCGCCGACCTCACTCTCTTGGCTTCCGTCTGTTCCAACGTTTCACTCTCTGTTCGTGATCGCTTCAGTAACCAGCACTTCATCCTCCGTATATTCAGGTTCAAAAAGGAAAGATTGCGAATCCTCATTTGACCAAAAATAGTCGTCTTCATTGTCTGTTACCAAGTCTGCCATGATTACAAAACACACTCGCGTTTGTTTCCGGAAGTACGAACACACATTTGTTGTCAGAAGTCGGAAGTGCGATGCTGTTGAAACTGAAAAAAATGCACCGGGGTAAAAAAAAAAGTTAAAGTACCAATGATTGTCACACACACACTAGGTGTGGCGAGATTATTCTCTGCATTTGACCCATCACCCTTGATCACCCCCTGGGAGGTGAGGGGAGCAGTGGGCAGCAGCGGTGGCCGCGCCCGGGAATCATTTTGGTGATTTAACCCCCAATTCCAACCCTTGATGCTGAGTGCCAAGCAGGGAGGTAATGGGTCCCATTTTTATAGTCTTTGGTATGACTCGGCCGGGGTTTGAACTCACAACCTACCGATCTCAGGGCGGACACTCTAACCACTAGGCCACTGAGTAGTAAGTTAGCTCCGGCAATGCTTAAAATTACCAAAATACGGTTAATATTGTACATATTACTTATTATTACAAACGTGTCTGGTACTACATTATATATATACTTGCAGTGTGTATATAAAACATTAATGGAGGACTTTGAAGGCTACAATGGTGACTCCCATTAGCCGCATCTTCCAAGCGTTTTTATCATCTTTAAAATCCTAAAAAAAAAAAAAAGACGTATGTTCTTTTTTTTCCATAATGATTGTGAACGATGAGCAAAATTCCAAAAAGTGCAGTTCCCCTTTAAGGAGAACACAAGTGCTAATAGATACAACATGCCATCAGTCGGCATTGTAAGTGGCTGTTTTATGTTTAGCAATAGTACTACCTGATAAGGCTCCAAGGCTCTCACAAAGTCTGACATTAGTTATAGCAAACAGAGGGTGCTCTCGATGCTGTTGTTGACATCGATTTCACAGAGCACATAACGGTAACGTTCGTTGCTTTGTGCTCTGTGGAATCAATGCACTCAGAAATAAGTTCCGGCAATGCTTAAGATGATCAAAATACAGTAAAAATGACATGTTATCATGAATGTGACTGTTACCACATTACAGACAGTATACTGTATATTTACAGCATGTATATAAAACAGTGTTGAAGGTTTTTGGATGTTTTTTAGAGGGCTTTATAGGCTGAATAGATCATATTCTATTACCTGCATTGTTACAGTCACCTCTTACGAGCAGTATTTTTTACGATTGAGGATGCACAGAAAAGTGAAAGTGATGTCTGTTTTTGTCTCAAATAAGGACTGTGGATGATAGGCTAAATTCTGAAAAAAGTGCAGTTCCACTTTAACAAGCTGCATCACAAACACAGGCTGCCATTTTACATGAGCACTACCACTGAATGGCGGCTGACACTTTCACATCCTGTTCCTCGTCCCGCCGGCCAGGGAAAGTTGGTGTCATTCATTAGCTTATTATTAATAGGTTTTTCTTTTGACCTGTCTTTATCACTTGCATGTATGTTTTGTGGAGTGAACGAGTGTGCCATGTTTTGAATTGAAGGATTTTTTTCGGTCTTTATATTTATTTATTTTAAAAACAAAGTTGCATGGTCAACAGTCCTACAAGGACCTTACAAGATGAATGATAGCATTGGAAGATTTTTTTTCACACAGAACAATCAATCAATCAAAGTTTATTTATATGGCCCTTAATCAAGACAAGGAAGAGTATAATATACGCTGTCGCAAACAGATAACCCAATTGAACACACAGCCTAAAACATGTGTTAATTGTAATGGTTGTTGGGGAGCTGCTAGTCCCTTAAGATCACTAAGTGAAAACATGCTCGTAGAATGAAAGAGCAGAGTGAAATGAAAAATAATCTGTTGATGAATATGGCATAAAAAAAGCATTCGCCAATAGCTGTTATTGAGTGAAATATAGCAGTAGGTATTGGACTTACAGTGAGTTTGGTGGCTCGTGCAGAGTTCCTGTGGAAGCTGAGCATGACGATCTCCAAGCCGTGACTGCCATAGGTGCCTTTGAAGAGGCCCGGCTGAGTCAAGTCAGTCGGCATTGCAGGTGGCAAGTAGATGCGCCGGTATGTCAGGCAGTTGCTGTAAGAACAAAAAATTATCCTTTATTAGAGCTGCCTTTCCATGACACCAATCTTAACCTTTTTCAGTCAAACCACAAGCCATACATCTATATTAAAAAACTAATTGTCCTTTTAAAACAAAACAGTCACTAATAATAGAATGATATTTCCACATAAATTCAGATATATATATATATATTTAAAAAACGAAACCAAATATATCAACAGGGGGGCTAAAAACCCTTTCCTTTTTAAATATACACACAGAGGACCAAAAAACTAAACTAAATATATCAGCAGGGGGGTTAAAAACCCTTTCCTTTTTAAATACACACACAGAGGACCAAAAAGACTGACTTTTTCTGTTTTTAGGTTTATCAAAAATCTTCGAAATTCACAAACTAACATACTTGCTAAAATAAAGAAAATGCTGCATTATTTTGAAGGCCAGTGTAACAGACTTATTTCAAAATGTCAGCCAAATCTGGCGACTGACAGTTAAATTACGTAAAAAAAAAACCTTAGAGCTATTATTATGTGTACTATTCAGTTGCTCCATGATTTTGCAGGATTTTTTGGAGATTGTTGCGGCTGAAAAAATGCTTGATCCCACCACAGTTTTTTCAAAAAGTTGTTTTGATATTTTTCGATTATGTGTATTTTTATTCTTACTCTAATATTAATTATATTATTTCTTGAATTCAGTAGTGTTTGTCACTTTCGTTGTCAAAGTGCTGGCAATAAGCAAGTGCACAACTTTGTTTACATCAACTGATGCAATCACACGCATGTACACGAGACAGTTTTACGGCACAACAGGTCACAAGTGACTTTGCTGCCTTAATTGCTTTCATGCAGTCTTATGCGTTCTGGCAAAATGCCTGGTTGCGCCTCCTGTCTCAGCACGATTTAAAGAGGTCAACTTCTTGCAACGTTTGAAACTCTTAGCGCAAGCAAGTTCCATTTTTGCCATCAAGGTAGTATCAGTGTAAGACCAGGTTCTCTACCAAACTACAGAGGACAGACAATAGGCACCACATTAACTGTGACTGTTTGGCTCGACTTACTGTAGCAATGTGATGCATTCAGTGACACTCTGGAAACACAGAATCTAAAGCTCTTACTCTTGACTAGTACTGTATGCTAAGACTATACCGAGCTCTTCACAGAGACTAAGTCACTGTGTTTTTAATCATATTAAAACCAAGACGTATTTTTTGTGAAAATGTTTGCCTTTAACTCATACTTGCCAACCTTGAGACCTCCAATTTCGGGAGGTGGGGGGTGGGGGTGGGGGCGGGGGCGTGGTTAAGAGGGGAGGAGTATATTTACAGCTAGAATTCACCAAGTCAAGTATTTCATATATATATATATATAAGAAATACTTGACTTGGTGAATTCTAGCTGTAAATATACTACTTCTTTTATTTTATATATATATATATATATATATATATATATATATATATATATATATATATATGTCTTAATAAGGTTATCCAAAAAATAGTGCTCGATACCGTAGTAGAGCGCAATATATGTATGTGTGGGAAAAAAAATCACAAGACTATTTCATCTCTACAGGCCTGTTTCATGAGGGGGGGGTTCCCTCAATCATCAGGAGATTTCTGAGGGAACCCCCCCTCATGAAACAGGCCTGTAGAGATGAAATAGTCTTGTGATTTTTTTCCCCACACATACATATATATATATATATACACATACATATATATAAATAAAAGAAATACTTGAATTTCAGTGTTCATTTATTTACGCATATACACACACATAACACTCATCTACTCATTGTTGAGTTAAGGGTTGAATTGTCCATCCTTGTTCTATTCTCTGTCACTATTTTTCTAACCATGCTGAACACCCTCTCTGATGATGCATTGCTGTGTGGCATGCACAAAAGTGCTTTCATCAAATGCACTAGATGGCAGTATTGTCCTGTTTAAGAGTGTCACAACATTGCTGTTTACGGCAGATGAACTGCTTTACGGTAGACGAAAACATGACTGCTGTTGTTGTGTGTTGTTACCGCGCTGGGAGGACGTTAATGAAACTGCCTAACAATAAACCCACATAAGAAACCAAGAACTCGCCCTCCATCATTCTACAGTTATAATGATTGGGCAGGCACGTTGTTTATATTGTGGGAAAGCGGACTCAGGTCCGCATGGAGCTGGAGGGGGCGTGGCCTCCAGCTGCGCCTGAATTTCGGGAGATTTTCAGGAGAAAATTTGTCCCGGGAGGTTTTCGGGAGAGGCGCTGAATTTCGGGAGTCTCCCGGACAATCCGGGAGGGTTGGCAAGTATGCTTTAACTGAATCATACTAAATCCGGGGTTAAGGCACCACTGTATATTTATTTACTAAATTCTTCCGACTTGCATCAAATCTCATCGCAGAGGTGTACCTAATGGTGTGGCCAGTGTGTGTTATGTGTAATGAATGCAATCAAGCAGAAATTTTAGACTCCAAAATAAATCAGACATTTGACCAGTGATTCTCAAACTATGGTACGTTTACCACTATGCAGGCTACATCTAGTGGTACGCCAAATAATCACTTGATTAAAGTACAGTGTTTTATTTTTCTTACATTCAAACACAGTGTTACTGTTGTGGAGAATGCATATATTTTTAAGAGTTCTTTCTTTATTCATAGTCATGTTTAAAGCAGCTAATATTTTCCCATGTGTACACTTTGTGTTTGAATCTTATGTCCGCAAGTAAACTCTGTTCCTTGCCTTGAAGGCGTTGGAATGTGTATTGGGAGTATTATGTACTCCCTTTTTACCTTATCTGTATTAGAACAATGAGGCTGGACTTCTTTCTAGGCAGGGTGGGGGCTGTTTTCGTATTCAATAAGCTGTCTCTTCCCGTTTGATTTTTGGACTGCTTCTAGATGCTGCTATTAACGCACTGTAAGACTGGTCTCCTAAAGCTTTAGTAAAACTTGATAGTATTCCTATTCTGTCTTGATGATCCTTCTTACTCAACATATATGTCTACAAAAGAATTTGGGATTGACCAGTGACTTTCATTCCCTGAGAGGAAGACTGGTCTGATGCAACACTGTTCAAACGGTGTGTAATGTTACAGTGGCCAAAAATATTAAATATACTTGCGAAATAAAACCTCTGCCTTGTTTTTAATGATTACCTAGGCCTACTATGTTACTCTATTTAATGTTGGTCATTATGGTGGTACTTGGAGAGCCAAGTGTTTTCTGAGGTGGTACTTGGTTAAAAAACTTTGAGAACCACTGCATTACATAATCTCTGATGTTGTAAAAATGGCATACTCATATTGGCTGGTGTATATGAACTTCATCAGGATGAGCTCCTGCATGTGCTCGTGGAAGATTTCTTCTAGCGTCCGGCCCCATTCTTCCTCCAACCATGTCCTGAACTCCTACACACATACACACACAGTAAATACAATCTAAATCACACAATATAATTATGTCACGATGATCGAGGTCGTAGTGAGATTAGAGGAAGTGACGGACATTGCATAACTGATAGACCTACCTCTTGCCTGCCTCCTGGCATGCGGTGATGATCTGTCTGATTACATTTCGTTGAGAATTCATCCTTTTTAACGGTCTAAAACATAACAATATAACACTATTAGCAAATTACCAACTTTTTACATGCACACTCGTGCATAGAATCCAATGGGTGTGTGAGTCACACTCACCTGGATGTCTCCTTTGTGGGGACCCTTGTGTCCATACATGCACTCCACAGTGGCCTTTTTGTTGTCCCACATGTGGATACGGAAGAGCGGTCGTCTTCTCATGGGATCTTCCACACGAGGGTCATGCGGTGGCAAATACATCCAGCCGATGATGAACAGCCCATCCACCTTTAAATAATTCACCAGCCAGACAATCAAAAATGGCTTTGTTGACAAATATATTTAGCTAAATATTGCATCACGTTCAATACATGATCCCTACTTGACATTTTAGAGTGGGTGATACTCAATATTTAAGCTGTATGTTAATGCTTACCACAACATTGAGTAATCCTCCATAAGGGCCAATGTCAGGCTGCCATAGGCCTAATATATGTCTGTATGGATGAAGCACTGCAACATAAGAACACATTGCAGCATAATCATTATTATAACCTTATCATGCTACTTACTCACATGCTTTACTCAAAGTCCTATTTTATTGGTGCTTAACCTCCATTAAAATTCCAATTATTAAGCATATATTTTGTCACACCACAGCAAGCGATGCTTAATTTGTAACAAATCAAACCCACACACACACACATGGCTCCTCATGCTGTAACCACCCGTGTCAGGGCCAATATGTACATACAGTGCATGTACACGTCTTTATAGTCCATATGCTCGTAGTCCGGTAGGAACTTCATAAAGCGCCCCGACTTCACTCGTGGGTTAACACCTAGACAAACACAACACAGGCATGTGTAGAGGATCCGGCGTGCACCGAGGAATGCTCTGACCAATGCAGCACTTCTAATGAATGACATCATCTGCCTAGACAAGGGCTATTCAACCAGAGACGTCAGTTCAAAACTTGGAAGAACAGCATTTTTGCAGCACGAGAGTGCTCCTGTTGTATAGAAGAACTTGGACCACTGTAAACACATTGGCAGATCATTGCATTGACATTTTAACTTCGCTAGTAAACAAAGAACACCTGAGGGGTTCTTCAGGGCACCACTTTAGGTCCTCTCCTTTTCAGCAATTACAATTTTTTTTCATAATGTGACTTATGTACCTAAGGTGTTGCAGTAGCTTGTTTACTTCAGTTGCATTCAGTAGTCATTTGTTCAACTTATTTTTGTTATACTAGTGGTGGTCCTCAAGGTTCCATTTTAGGTCTCCTCTTTTTCATCATTTGGGCTATTCAACTCGTGGCTTGCGTGTTTAGTTAAAAAAACTTGTGAGAGATTCACATGTTTGCAGCAGATTCTTAAAAACACTAGAGTACTGATGACCATTGTCAGAGCGCTCCTGTAACGCTGATAAAATAAATAGACCAAAATCAAATGTCTACTGTAGCGGACGCTGCTTCTCCGGAAAATACAAAGTAAGACTGATGGGGAAGGGAGAGGTCCTGCCCCTCGGTCCTTAGCTTTCCGGAAATATGGGCCCCAAAACAATTTGGTTGAATATCCTCTTGCCTGATACAAAGATGCTTGTGCTTTCACCAGGATATTCTTTCAACTCAAAACAGTAAATTATGAGAGAAAATACTTTCAACATACAGCCTTGCATACGACGGATACAATATTAAAAGATGGAGAGTAATATAAAAAGTTCATTCTTCATTAGATTGTATGCCTAAACATTTTAAAAATGTTGAATATATATATATATATATATATACATATATATAAGGGCTTATATATATATATATATATATATATATATATAAGCCCTTATATATATATATATATATATATATATATATATATATATATATATATATATATATATATATATATATATATATATATATATATATATATATATATATATAAGGGCTGTTAAATGATCAAAATATTTAATCGTGCAATCACAGTTTGTTCATAGTTTACTCAAAATTATTGTGCTTAATCGCAAATAAATAAAAAATGTTGTCATTAATAAGTGTACCCTAAAAAGATAATTTTCAAGTTTATATTACCAAGACCAGACAATTAGTTGGCTTTCATTAAATGTTTGTAAACACTATGCTTTAAACAGTTCAACACAAAAAGGATATAAACACGCTTTCAATGACAATAAAAGAAAAATACCTGCAGTGTGTTGTTTTTTTTTGCCTTATTTAGTATTTTGTAGAATACAGAATTTGTATTCTTGCTGTAGAAGCACTTGTATTCAGAGGAGAGGAGTTACATCATGTTTACCAGTTTCACGCATTAATAACACAAAATGTGGATTGTTATGATCATGCTTTGGTTGTCAAAGATGTTTGGTCATTTAATCTGTGATATTTTTACCTGAATAAATGCTTCTCATATTCTGTACATGTTGTAAAATTAATGGTACCGTATTTTCCGCACTATAAGGCGCACCGGATTATAAGATGCACCTTCAATGAATGGCCTATTCTAAAACTTTGTTCATATATAAGGCGCATCGCATTATAAGGCGCATAGAATAGACGCTACAGTAGAGACTGGGGTTACGTTATGCATCCATTAGATGGAGCTGCGCTAAAGGGAATGTCAACAAAACAAACAGTGATTGTACTGACACTTCTACTTGCTGCTCTCCGTTCAACAACTCACTGTTCGAGTTTGTCCTCCAACTGTAGCTATCTCGCTTTGTTCCCTCAGAAACTCGCTGCTGCTCTATTCCCGTGTTCTACTGCGTGACTGATCGTCTTGAGTTTAAACTCTGCGTCGTAAGCGTGTCTCTTAATAGGAGTCATTTTTGGGTCTTTACATAAAGTTTAGGTCTCGCAACTATGGTAAGCAGCCGCAAACTTCATGAAGTCGGCGTTGTTACCGTAGTTGCGAGACCTGTTGTGGCTCAATATTGGTCCATATATAAGGCGCACCGGATTATAAGGCGCACTGTCAGCTTTTGAGGAAATTGGAGGTTTTTAGGTGCGCCTTGTAGTGCGGAAAATACGGTATTCATACAGTATATGTGCATGACAATTTTTTGACATTCTCTATTCATTAATAAAATGTAATATTCAGCTTGCTAAATATTCTGTAATTGCAAACTGTCAATCAGAACAGGTTATAAAAGAATATACACTTTGTTTCAATCTATCATGAAACATTTATTTAGGCAAAAATATTGCATATTACAATATAAAACATTACAACAAGCATGATCATAATGTAAGATGATTTTTCCTTGTTTTGGTGGATAGAGTGGATGTGACTCGTAGCGCTATTTTTGTGATGCCGGAACTGTGTGATTGGTATGAGGAAAGGTGTCTTGACATGTTTTGACAAAAATCGCCGATAAAAGTGTTTTTAGATTTCCTCTCTACCATCTTTTTTTTCCTGCTGAGCTTTTATTTCAACTTACTAAAGCAGTTCGAGTAACAATCTACATTTTAGGTTATTAATGCATTCAACTGTAATGTAAACACGGACGTGAAGCTCCTTCTCTACAAGCGGTAAAGGCGCGTTATTTACAGCAAGTGATGAAAAGTCCATTGTTCTTGG